>NC_041404.2:141584248-141884248 GCF_900747795.2 Erpetoichthys calabaricus | reverse complement strand
CTCTGAGGAAACAGAAAACTTGCTTAGCTGCTAATAACACAAGCGGGGCCAGCACGTCTGCACAACGAAACCTCAGAAGAAAGACAAAGTCACTTAGCCGCTAACATCGGCAAAACGGTATCCCTTTTACTTTTCCTCCAGCCACTAATACACAAACAAGGCGAGCACATCAGCAAAACGAATCCTCCTAGGAGAGAGACGTCCAGAGTAGTTCCTTTCAATTACCTAACATCTCTTCTTCTTCTTTTGGCTGTTCCCGTTAGGAGTTGCCACAGCAGATCATCTTCTTCCATATCTTTCTGTCCTCGTCATCTTGTTCTGTCACACCCATCACCTGCATGTCCTCTCTCACCACATCCATAAACCTTCTCTTAGGCCTTCCTCTTCTCCTCTTGCCTGTCAGCTCTATCCTTAGCACCCTTCACCCAATATGCTCAACATCTCTCCTCTGTACATGTCCAAACCAACGCCATCTCGCCTCTCTGACTTTGTCTCCCAACTTGAGCTGACCCTCTGTCCTCATTTCTAATCCTGTCCATCCTCGTCACACCCAATGCCAATCTTAATATCTTTAACTCTGCCACCTCCAGCTCTGTCTCCAGCACATATAACATAGCTGGTCTCACTACCGTCCTGTAGACCTTCTCTTTCACTCTTGCTGATACCCGTCTTTTTCGTCGGCCAACAGTAGCCCAATTTCTGCCAGCACCCTGTTGGCTAACAGTACAGGTGGCAGTCGTTGTTAACCCGGGGCTCGACTGATCCAGTATGGAAATTTGTATTGTTGTCCGCATATTGATTTTGAAAAATATTACACCGGATGCCCTTCCTGACGTAACCCTCCACCTGACATCTCTACATTTAAATTTTTTTGTCTGACAATTTCAATAGTTTCTAGGACCCCGGGGCTTTTTACAGCATGGGCTTGCACAGCTAGTAAATTTATAAAATAAAAAATATATATATTGTAGCAGTAGGGGGCGCTAGAGCTCCCTTGAACCCTCAGGTACCACTCCAAACACCGGGTAAAAGTATAATTATTATTTATTTTATAATAACTATGTGCACAAAGCACCCTCCACTCCACACTACACATATAAGTACACTACAATAATCAATAATAACCAATCCTCCACTCCCAGACACTTCGCCACCCTACCTCCCAGCTCAGCTCAGCGTCTGGGCTTTCCCACAGTCCTTTTATATTTCCTGACCCGGAAGTGTTTCCCATCCTACAGTCCATGTGATTTCTTATCACTTTCAGGTCAGATAAAAAGTCTCTTCAACCCGGAAACACATCGTTCCCTCTGGTCATATGATCATGACGTGCTTCCGGGTTATAGGGCACGTATAAGTCCTTGAGCCTCCCTGTAGCATCCTCTGGTGGGCCCCACGGTGTCCAGCAGGGTTGGGAATAAAAACTCCATTGTCCATAATTCCCTGTTGGTCTTCGGGGCACTTCCATGCTACAGGGGAGGGCTCCATCTGGCGGCCTGGGGGTATTGGCCGGGATGAACAGCCGGCCATCTCCCACAATATATATATATGTTTTACCCCTGTGACAGTTTACGGGTCCCCATGACCCCTCGAACCCTCAGACCAGACGTCAGACACCAGATAAAAGTCAAAAATGAATATTTATTATTATAAATAGGTGCACAAAGCACCCTACTCTCCACAATACTCCAACAATAAACTAATCAATAACCAATCCTCCACTCCCAGATGCGTTGCCACCCTGTCCACCCAGCTCAGCTCAGCGTCTGGGATTTCCCATCATCCTTTTATAGTCCTTGACCCGGAAGTGTTTCGCCTTCTCTGTCCACGTGACATGGGACACTTCCAGGTCAGATAAAAATCCTTTTCCTTCACCCCGGAAGCATGTCATTCCTTGTGTCGCTGTGATTAAGACGGACTTCCGGGTTATGGTGCAAATAACAATCCCTGGGCCTCCCTGCAACGACTTCTGGCGGCCACCGTGGTGTCCAGCAGGGCTGTGCATTAAAAGTCCACTGTCCATAATTCCCTGCTGGCATTCGGGGTACCTCCATGCTGCAAGGAGGGCTCCATCTGGCGGCCTGGGGGTATTGGCCGGGATAAATAGCCGGCCATATCTCACACCCCCATTGTTGAATGAACACGACTTAATGCAGTACAGAGAGAGGTCTTCACAGGTTCAGAGCTTAGTGGTCCTCAGAAGCTTTGCACTGACTCCCAAGTGCGACGGGAAGAGGTGTGGTTTCTGGAGCAAAGGAAGTGACCTTATTGGTCTTCCAGGCTTTTCTCTCCTCCTCCATTCTAAGGAGAATAAAAGTTAGTGGCATTGGCACTGGCCATGTCCCCCCACGTGTCTGTCAATAAACAATCCTAAAAGGACTGTGCAAATACGGTTCCTTCTGTGTAGAGGATGATCTTCCACATATTCTACGTGATGAGTGCCTCCATCTGCTTATCCTCGGTGCTATGCCTGGCCTTCAATTTTGTCGGGCCTGGAAGTAATTTTGGGTCTGCTGGACAAGTCTCAGCCTTCACTTTTCTCTGGAAAGACTCTGGATGATATGAAGCTCTTGTGCTGAACTCCTTCACCTCTCCAGCGCTTTCAGTGAGGCCCCCTTAAGGTACCAGAAATTCTTCAAAGTGATTATCACCCAGTGCTTGAATGCCATGAAAAATGATGCATTCTGTCTCCTTGGTCACTTTTCATCAGAGCCTGATTTGCTTTGCTCTGTGTACCCAAAGGCTGAGTGTTTTCTTACACATCTCTAATTCTCTGAAAGTGCACTGTTTGTGGATTTTGTCGGTTTGACTTCTGAAGCGTCTCATTGGCTACACTGCAAATCCTCCTTAAACCCAAAATGGCTGCTGGCCTAGAAGAAGCTTTTGATGATTCAAAGTTAATTTTAATTCTGAATCAATCAGTTCTGTGTACTGGCTCTCACAGTACACCAGCCTTATATAATTGTCTTTGTTACTGGACTATGTGAAAGAAATAGCCGGATACACAACGAAGGTTTGGGGCAGCCACCCTTATGGTTTCCTTGGCTGCAAAAGACATAAATTTGTGTACAACATGTGCAGGTTAGAGTCCAAAACAGAACTGTTTTAAGTATGGAGGATGAGGGTTTGTTTTAGGTAGTTCACAGGAAGTGATGTCCTCGGGGCCGAGACAGGAGGGACTTCCCGTGGTTGGTCTGCGGAGAGAAAAGAGAGAGAGGTTTAATGCACCCCACCGCCCCCTGGCCTGGCATGGAATTGGCGTGTCCTTGTCCCTTTGGTTAATAATAATAACTAGCCTAGCATACGGCGCATAATCAGGCCACTTTTTTAATGATTTTTAAGCACAGGGAAAAAATTAACGTTTGAAAAATCCGTAATTTAATAAACCACCAAGAAAAGTAACATTGTAACAATGCACGGTACGAACCAACATACAATTGTCTGTGACTGAAAACTGGAGGACCGCCGTCGCGCCTTCTCCTCCCGCTTGGGCTCATAGGGCGTGGAGGACGGAACGGGGCCAATTCCGCCCCCTCCGTCATGCTAGTCTGCCGATTTCTCATTCAGTATGCACTGCCTGCTCATGTGCCCACCCCCAACTCGTCACTGGAGTCGTTTTCGTCTTTGCACAGTCCACATGCACCTGTGAGTCACGTTGACTGTTCATTTTCCAAACGGCGCCTCATTCGCTTTTGTCTCTGGTACAGTCCAAATGCACCTCTGCGCCACGTAGACTTTTCATTGTTCTTTGCGGTTCTGGCTGCTTTTCTATATATAATCCACCAAGTCACCCGACCATGGTAGTAGCGAGGGGGGGGGGGGGTTCGTGTGTACAAAGGGCAGGGACGTAACCAGTGCGAGCGTATGACCCGCACTTACTGGGAATTCCTCGTTCGTGGGGAACAATTGCAAGCCCCGGTTTCCAGCACGAATGGGGTTCAACGGCTTACCCACGCCTCTCTGCGCCGGGTAGACACACATTGATCCATTCAGTGTAGCGCACGTGCAGTTACCTGATGCAGGAATCTGTATAACATTGAAAGAAGTGTTGTTTCCATGAAATACATTTGAACGGTGGCAATGGAAGGCAAATGAACAGTCAACGTGGCTCACAGCTGGATTGACGCCATGTTTTGTGTCACCCGACCATGGTAGTAGCGAGGGGTGGGGGGGTGAACAAAGGGCAGGGACGTAATCGGTGCGAGCGTACGACCCGCACTTACTGGGAATTCCTCGTTCGTGGGGAACAAATGCAAGCCCCGGTTTCCAGCACAAATGGGGTTCAACGACTCACCCACGCCTCTCTGCGCTGGGTAGACACACGTTGATCCATTCGGGTCGGGTGTCGTAACCGAAAAGAATAATGAAAAGTCAACGTGGCTCAGATGTGCATGTGGACTCCTAGCACAGACGAAAGCGACTTACGGGGTGGTCGGTGAGTTGTAGCGTCCGGGCACATGAGCAGGCAGTGTGAATGCCTAGAGAGCGAGGGTGGACACGGGCTGGGGAATAAGGAGTGTTGGTGGGCTAGGAAACGTTTTCCGTGCTCCTGCAGGACCATCTAAGAAGACGCATGTTTGTTTCGGATGCGAATTGCTGTATGTAGCATGTAAAACAGTTTGCGATGGTGCACGCAGTCGTGCGTCGTAACCGAAAAGTCAACATGGCTCAGAGGTGCATGTGGACTGTAGCTCAAATGAACATAAATGACGGCGTGTTTTCCGAGGCGTTGCGTCCGAGTTGGTGGGCGTGGCTCTGCGAATTGTTGTTGTATCCAATGGTCTTAGAGTTGGTGGGCGTGGCTGTCTTGCGTGCTTTCCATGGGTGGATACTTGTTAGCGGCTTAGTGAATTATATATATACAGTGGGTATGGAAAGTATTCAGACCCCCTTCAATTTTTCACTCTTTGTTATATTGCAGCCATTTGCTAAAATCATTTAAATTAATTTTTTTCCTCATTAATGTACACACAGCACCCCATATTGACAGACAAAAAAAAGAATTTTTGAAATTGTTGCAGATTTATTAAAAAAGAAAAACTGAAATATCACATGGTCCTAAGTATTCAGACCCTTTGCTCAGTATTTAGTAGAAGCGCCCTTTTGAGCTAATACAGCCATGAGTCTTCTTGGGAAAGATGCAACAAGTTTTTCACACCTGGATTTGGGGATCCTCTGCCATTCCTCCTTGCAGATCCTCTCCAGTTCTGTCAGGTTGGATGGTAAACGTTGGTGGACAGCCATTTTTGGGTCTCTCCAGAGATGCTCAATTGGGTTTAAGTCAGGGCTCTGGCTGGGCCATTCAAGAACAGTCACAGAGTTGTTGTGAAGCCACTCCTTCGTTATTTTAGCTGTGTGCTTAGGGTCATTGTCTTGTTGGAAGGTAAACCTTCAGCCCAGTCTGAGGTCCTTAGCACTCTGGAGAAGGTTTTTGTCCAGGATATCCCTGTACTTGGCTGCATTCATCTTTCCCTCGATTGCAACCAGTCGTCCTGTCCCTGCAGCTGAAAAACACCCCCACAGCATGATGCTGCCACCGCCATGCTTCACTGTGGGGACTGTATTGGACAAGTGATGAGCAGTGCCTGGTTGTCTCCACACATACCGCTTAGAATTAAGGCCAAAAAGTTCTCTCTTGGTCTCATCAGACCAGAGAATCTTATTTCTCACCATCTCAGAGTCCTTCATGTGTCTTTTAGCAAACTCCATGCGGGCTGTCATGTGTCTTGCACTGAGGAGATGTGCGGTATATGTGGAGACAACCAGGCACTGCTCATCACTTGTCCAATACAGTCCCCACAGTGAAGCATGGCGGTGGCAGCATCATGCTGTGGGGGTGTTTTTCAGCTGCAGGGACAGGACGACTGGTTGCAATCGAGGGAAAGATGAATGCGGCCAAGTACAGGGATATCCTGGACAAAAACCTTCTCCAGAGTGCTAAGGACCTCAGACTGGGCCGAAGGTTTACCTTCCAACAAGACAATGATTAAACATAATTAGATCTGGACCACCCTATACATCAGACGTGTTGGCAACTGGTGCCTTCCTGCTGTGATCACGTGTCCAGTGCCGTGCAGCAGAGCTCATCTTAACCTTTTGTCTTCACCCTTCAAGAATGTCTCTGAAACACAAATCTGACGCAAGTGCTGGTGATACAGTAAAGAAGAGAAAAACCATCATCATGGAAAACAAAGTAGAAATAATAAAGACGTCAGAGGGGTGACACTCCATCATTCATTGGCAGAGCACTTGGTTACAGTCGGTCAACAATAGCATTTATTAAAATAATGGATCTGTTCCGACTTACATACAAATTCAACTTAAGTACAAACCTGCAGTCCCGATCTCGTATGTAACCCGGGGACTGCCTGTATGTAAGTAATGTGAGATTGGAGTCCTGTCAAGGATGCCACCCAGACTCTTGACCTGAGGTGAAGGGGAAACAAAGGAGTTATCAATAGCAAGTGAAAGATTATCGGCCTTGGATAATGATGATCTTGTACTAATGAGGAGAACCTCAGTTTTGTTCTTGTTTAATTTAAGAAAATTGGAAGAAAACCGGGATTTAATTTCAGCAATGCAGTCAATAAGTGAAGATGGTGGAAAAGAAGAGGTGGGTTTACTAGCAAGGTAGAGCTGGGAGTCATCAGCATTACAGTGAAAATTAATGTTATATTTACGAAAAATATTGCCAAGGGGAAGAAGGTAAAGAAGGTAACTTGGGCTGACTCCCAAGCGCACGTGTGTGACAACTCAGAAAGGATTACAAACTTGTCTCTTGGATGTTTACTTTGATTTTTAATCGATTGTTTATTTAACTTAGCGATTTCTCTTATTGTTGTGTCATTTTGGTGGCATTATTGCCGCACTGTGCTGCTGTTGATTATTCTGGTGAGCGCCGCCATTTCCAGCCCAATTCTTGTGATTACAGCCATTTTGCTTTTGTCATTCGACTAGACAACGTGACGCATGACACTATCACAAGTCGTGGTGTGTAGAACCTTTCTAAAAGAAAATGTACCCGCCTTTATTTTCATTACTTGCAAAACATTTTTTTTCCCCTCATCAAGCAACACTCAGTACCCTAGAACAGGGGTGTCGAACTCCAGTCCTGGTGGGCCGCAATGGCTGCAGGTTTTCATTCTAACCATCTTCTTAATTTGTGACCATTTTTTGCTGCTAATTACTTCTTTTAATTAACTTAATTTCTTTTTCCTTAATTAGCAGCCAAACAATAATGAGACACAAAACAAGCTGCCACATCACACACTATCTGAAAATAAAGGTGATGGTCTCAGTAAGGTTGATCTCTCGGGTCATCAAAACACTTTGACGATGTTCTTATAAAAAACAAAAAATCAACAGTTTTGGAAATGTCTGCTGTTGCAGAACGAGAGCAGCAACAAGCCGTGGAATTAAGTAACGGGTTTAATTAACAGCAACCATCGGCTTCTCATTAAGAAACTGGTTGGAGTTTGAAGCCCCAGGTTAAACTGGTCATTTGTTGGCTCATTTCACATCTCATTTCTGTTTGGCTGTCATTTAATGAGGAAACGAATCAATTCAGAGGACTGAATCCTTCTAACATGGCTGTTAAAATAAAGGGGAAAAAGTGAATTAGCAGCAAAAATTGGTCACTAATTAAGAAGATGGTTAGAATGAAAACCTGCAGCCGCTGCGGCCCTCTAGGCCTGGAGCTTGACACCCGTGCCCTTATTTAGGACTTTAAGCAAATTGAAACCTTCATCTTAATTCCTTAATTTGCTCCTCCAAGTAATTTTGGCCCCCTCACAGGTCAGGTCAGGTTGGGGAGCAGGGACTGGTACAGCGCGTTCCCGCACCCACCACACGACAAAACAGCTGTTTGGCAACACCCCTGGCAGACACTCAGTCCAGTCCCACGCTCAGGAAATGACCCTCTATCTGCCGCAGCCAGGTATTATGTGGGCGTCCCCTTGGCCTGCTCCAACAATGAGGGTCCTGCGAGCCAGATCACCCTCGGGTAATCGCACCACATGACCGTAGTGCCATAACTGACGCTCCCTCACAATGCAGGTCATGTGCCTCATTTGAGACCATGTGAGCAACACAAAGTCAAACCAACGATACCCAATGATACTCCGAGGACACACATACGACGAAATGGCAATCGGAATCCTGGTTGGTAACCCCCCAGGCAGACACACGGTCTAGTGCCACCCACTACAGCCAGGTGTTACGTGGGCGTCCCCTTGGCCTAGTCCAGCCACTCGGGTCCTCAACAATGAGCCGGATCACCCTCGGGTAATCACACCACATGACCATAGTGCCGTAACTGACGCCCCCTCACAGTGCTGGTCATGTGCCTCATTCGGGACTCCATGAGCAACACAAAGTCAAACCAGCGGGACCCAAGGAGTCTCTGAAGAGACACACATGAAGGAGTCCAGTCTTCATCTCAGGTCACTGCTTAGCATCCATGTCTCACAAACTGGAAGCCCCAGGACTCTAAAGAGTTGGACCTTCGTCCTTTTGCAGAGATATCAGGAGCACCACACATCCCTTTCCAGCGACCTCATGACCCCCCCATGCTCTCCCAATCCATATACTGACTTCATAGGAAGAGTCACTAGAGTCACATGAATGTCACTACTGAGGTAAGTAAACCTCTCATCAACATCAGCACTCTTTCCACAGACTGACACACTGCTGATGGCCATGCCCACGAGCTCATTAAAGGCCTGGATTGTTGGTTTTTATCAGGACCCTCACAAGCCCAGACATCCCTGACCATGTACTGTAAAGCTTTTGCAAAAACTCTTGGCATGATTTTTGATAATGCCCTCAAATTTGAGAAACAAGTTATCTCCATTGTTAAAGCCAGTTTCAGTCTGCTCAGGGTATTGGCTGAAGTCGAGCCTTTTCTTTCTGGCGATGATTTTCAAAAACTAATTCATGCTTTTGTCTCTTCACGGCACTACACATCGGAGTTAATCAGTCGTCCCTTTCTCATCTTCAGTTCGGCCAGACTTCTAATAGGCACATGAAATCAGAATCACATCACACCAGCTTGAGCTTCTCTTCACTGGCTTCCTGTTCACTATAGGATTGAATTAAAAATGTGATTGTTTGTTTTTAAGTCTGTGAATGCGTTAGCCTCCTCACATCTTACCAGGCCCGGCCTTAGGCATAGGCGAAGTAGGCGACCGCCTAGGGCCCCGGATCGACGGCGGCCAGGCCCCCGGCCCGCCCCTCCCCTCGCATATTTAACAGTTCAAACTGGCTAAATTGTAGCAGCTAACTACTCCGGGCGAAAAAGGGACGCAGGGTGATGACCTCATAACGTTACAAGAAAACGTCTCCTTGGTCTAATTTACATGCATTTCGCTGAGCCCCTGGACCCCCCTTTCGCCTAGGGCCCCATAATACCGAAGACCGGGCCTGATCTTACGTACTGACCCTCAGGTCCTCTGATCACACGGTACTGGTCGTGCCGAGATCCGGGATTTTTTTTACATTTACTTATTTGGGTGACCCCTTTAATGTAAGGCGACTTGTCACATTTATGATACCATTGCTTTCAACCACTAACCACTGCGCCACACGGCCTGGGCTTCAGCTTAGAGGGGGCCGTGCCATTGCAGTGGCAGAGGTCAGCACCAACTTTGTTCACTTTTAAATCCAGTCTGAAAACTGATCTTTTTGCCTTAGCTTTTTAAACTTGCTTTTTAAATTTATTTTTATATTTTGACATATTTATTTATAGTATCTACATATTTATTGATGTATGTATGGAAACTGTACAGCAATTTAATCAACTGCGGTTGTTTTAAATGTGCTCTATAAATGGAATTGATTCGACTTGACTCCTTTTAACATTTTAATCTTTTAGGACCCCCTACTCCTTCCTTGTCTTAATCTTTTTGGACCCCCTACCCCTTCCCTTATCTTCACCAGTCTCACCCCATCCTAATCTTACAGTCCACTCTACTTCAGCCCTAATTTTAAATATTTAAGGTTAAATAAGAGCAGACCTTCGGCCTAATACCAACCCTATGTTATCACTCTTTAAATCTTATTTTTTAAACACCTCATTTGAGATATGTAAGTGAACTTTATGTTTTATATGGTATTTTAGGGTCATTTTTATTTATTTATTTTAATGTTTATTTCTAAAATTACATCTAAAATTGAATTTTAAAATCTGTTTTTAAAGGATATTCATAATTCAGACTATAGGGAGCACTTTTTTTATATAAACATAGAACCTCTTAATTTTAAGACGCATTATGAGATCTGTTTTAACAGATTTATTAATTTGTATATAAATTACTCTTTGAATCTTATCTAGGGATGATTCAAGTGAAATGATCAACACCTGAATCATTCTATAGATATTTTTCAAAAGTAAAAAGGAAATGTCATACTTATGTTTACTGGAAAATTACAGATAATAAATAATATTTATTTTTAGGTCTGTTAGCCCAACTCTCCTCTAATTTAATGACTGTGCCTTTTAAAATGAAATAAAAAGACGATAACATGGTTGTATTTTCGATTGAATCTTAATACGTATTTGATTGTCATGTTATAAAGCTTGTTCTTTAAAAGTAAAACTTTTATTAAAAAAGGTAAAGCAAACATTGATTGATGGGCAGCGATTTGGCGTAGTGGGCGCGATTCCCAGATGGAATGCCCTCTGTGCAGAGCTCACAGCTGCTCCATGTGTTCACGTGGGATTCCTCCTTGGATTCTGCTTTCCTTTCCCAGTATGCTCTTAGGTTGACTGACAGCTCTAATTTGGCCCACTGGAAGTGAGGGGGCGCGTATGTGTGTGTGTGTGTGTGAGGGGGTTTTTGTGATGGACTGGCATCTGTGCAAGTTAGTCTCCTGGCTTGCTGCAGAAATGCACCTTTGGCTCCCAGTGGTCCTGGCCAACCTCTGAAAACAGATGATCGATTGACTGGCACCACCCCTGAGAGCATTACATGCGCAGTCCAATGAGTGAATGTGAACGCCCAGTGGTGCCAGCTGGCGTGTGCCAGTCCTTTACCTGCAGACCACACTCTGAACAGAGTAAAAAAGCAAAACTGAGGCAGGCCAAACTGAGTTTCCGACCTTTTTTGTACCGCATGTCAGGATGTCTTAAAATGCAGGTCAGCTTTTCTGAAAGTCCACTTAAGGATTCCTCAGAATATGTTCCTTTACCCTTTAAGGATACCCACCATACATGAGGAGGCCTCACATATACATTTTAAAATATCTGACACAAAATACCTCAAAATCATTTCAAGCAATTTGAAACTCATTTGCAGTAAAATGTCCTATTCCTTCAATGCTACGTGTTTTTCTGTATCTTTAAAACATCTCAAAATGCATTGTGGAAGAAGCCTGGATCACTGACAGACACCAGGACACGCAGACAAGTCCAAAACACACGCATTTATTTCTCCTTTGCGTCTACAGCACACACTGTGCACAATTCGCCACCAAAACTCCATCCGTATCCTTTTCTCTCCATTTCTTCTCTTTTCCTTTGCTGCCTCCACTCCTTTTCCACAAGCTCCGTCCTCTGCCTCCCGATTCCGGCTCCTTGAATCGAGTGAGGTGGCTCCTTTTGTGTTGCACCCAGATGTGCTCCAGATGCACCCTGATGAATTTCCTGTAGCACTTCCTGGTGTCTATGGCTCCGGAATGATCTCGGTGGCCACGAGCTCCCAACAGGGTTGAGCTTCCAAGCTTCCATTCCCGTGGCAGCACCGATACAATCCAGAGGGTGCTGCCCTCTTGCGTCCCGGGGAAGATAGCACCTCTCTCCCGGTCCTTCTGTTCTCCAGGCCTCCCAGCCTGGGCAAATGTCCCAGCCATCCGCCACAGCATTTAAGGTATTTCATAATTTAGAGATACCTGGAAATGCCTTTCAGGTATCTTCGGTTGCAACCATTTTGAGATATCTTGAAAACATCCAGATCATTTGGAGATACCGTGGATTGAGAAAATCTTCAGAGCCCTTCATGGTCTGCACACTTATTTGTGTTGTAGGTTTCTTTTTAAATGTAACGGCCGACCCAATCACCCAGAATGGCAGCTACACCATTGAGACCCGTGGCCTGGAAAGCTGAGGAACGTTAGACCCGACAAGCCGTACTTCTTACAAATAAACTTCCCCAATCGACTGCTAAATAATCATAAAGCAAACCGTTTGTAAAATAATATGTATATACAGTATCTCACAAAAGTGAGTACACCCCTCACATTTTTGTAAATATTTTATGATATCTTTTCATGGGCCAACACTGAAGATATGACACTTTGCTCATTCTCAATAGCTATCATGCTTGTACTGTTACACAAATAGCAGGAAGTTGTCTCTTGTCAGTACAGGGTGGTCCAGATCTAATTATGCAGATCCAGATCGTCTGGATGACTTTAATTTATGCGGGGACGATTCCAGTTTGGCACAAAGACGATTCTTCATGTCATCAGTTCGCACACTTCTTAGATAGATAGTAGATACTTTATTAATCCCAATGGGAAATTCACATAATTCACTTCTTGATGGACCGGGATTTTTCGGGTGATTTTCTATGTAATAAACTGAATAAGTTATACAGTAGCATAATGAAAATTGCATAATTAGATCTGGACCACCCTATACATCAGACGTGTTGGCAACTGGTGCCTTCCTGCTGTGATAGCTGTGCAGAAGAGCTCATCTTAACCTTTTGTCTTCACCCTTCAACAATGTCTCTGAAACACAAATCTGACGCAACTGCTGGTGATACAGTAAAGAAGAGAAAAACCATCACCATTGAAAATAAAGTAGAATTAATAAAAACGTCAGAGAGGTGACACTCCATCATTCATTGGCAGAGCACTTGGTTACAGTCGGTCAACAATAGCATTTGTTAAAATAATGGACCTGTTCCGACTTACATACAAATTCAACTTAAGTACAAACCTGCAGTCCCGATCTCGTACGCAACCCGGGGACTGCCTGTATTGTCCTTTCTGTATGCCGCAGGTGAACTGTCGCCCCAGTTTGTGGTCTCCTTCAAGGACCCCTCTGTGGTTGACGGTACTCCTCCTTCCCTCAATTCTAACCAATCTCCCTGTCCCTACTGCTGAGAAGCCTTCCTATAGCCTGATGTTGTCACCACCAGGTTTCACTGTAGGGTTAGCATCAGGCAGGTGATGAGCAGTGCCCACTCTTCGCTAGGTATAATGCATGGATTTCTGTCTGGAGAATTCAATTTTTGTCTCCTTGGACCAGAGAACCTTTCTCCTCACGCTCTCAGTGTCCTTTAAACTGTCACATGCCTTTTACTGAAGAGTGGCGACTCTCCCATAAATGCCTGTTTTTTTGGTGTGCTGCCGAGATGGTCTTCCTTTCAACAGGTTCTTCCATCTCAGCAGAGGACTTGTGAAGCTCTGTTAGATGATCACCTCTGCCTGACCTGAGCCCTTCTTGTCCAGCAATTTCAGTTTGGACAGATGGCCACCTCTAGGAACAGTCCTGATTATTGAGGCCACTGTGCTCCTCAAAACAGTAAAAGATTTACAAATGGCTTTACCCCCTTGCCCTGCTCTGTGCTTCACCACAATTTTATGTTGGTGGTCTACAGAGAGGTCCTTGGATTTCATGACTTGGTTTTTGTCCTGACATGCAGTGTGAACTGCGGGGTCTTCTATACACAGGGACAGGTGGCCAGTTAGTTCACTTTGCCACAGATGGACTCCAGTCAAGTTCTGGGAAGATCTCAAGGAGGCACCTGAGCACAGTAGAAAAGGGTCTGAGTACTTCTAGGAATGAGAGATTTCAGCTTTTACCTTTTAAAAAGTTTGCAAGCATTTCTGAAAGACACATGTTCACTTTGTCATTATGGGATATTGAGTGTAGATTAATGAGCAAAAACGGCAAATGTAGTCATTTGAAATGAAATCTACGACTCGGTGAAGTGTCCAGAAAGTGAAGGAGCTTGAAGGTTCTCTGTGCCCGCTGTTGGTGAAGTGCAGCTCTGGAGGTTTTAAAATGTCAGGTAGGCCTATTGAAAGCATGGAAATGTAACAGTAAGGCATTTAAAAGAATTTAGAAATGTATTCTTGGTGTCTTATAATGCATTTCAGACTCCCAAAAGTGACCAGGATGGCATTTTAAAGCACTCGAGTTATCTGAAAATACATTTAAGATTACGAGAAATAGGGGAATTGTTATTTAGAATCCATTATAAGATGTCTGAAAATGCATTTTGATATCGCGGAATGTTCATTAGATTTGTCAAAAAAGGTAAGCTCAATGTTTGAAGTGGCATGGCGGGAGGGAAAGGAAGAGGCCATACATCATATTGGAGGAAAAAGAAACCTTAACTTACACACTGTGGACGCTGGCCCAGACACAGACAGGCAGACATCATATAATCACCCACAACACGTTTATTATACAAATTAATATTTACACAGGTGCACACACAACCCCCAAACTCCCCCTAAGTCCAGGCCTCTTTCTCTTCTCCTCCCGACTTCAGCCATCAAATGGAGGGAGTTAAACCCACCCGTTATGTGCTCCAGGTGCCTCCCGATTAGCTTCCAGTGGCACTCCCCAGTGTGGCGGAAGTACTCCGGGTGTCCCTGGTCTTCTTCCCCCAGCACTTTCGGGCATAGTGACCACGGGCCCCTATAGGGTTGAGCTTCAAAACTCTGTTCCCGTGGTCCCCAAACCCACCGGGGTGGTCACCCCCATGTGGTCTGGAGAAGGCATAAGCCCTCCTCCGGTCCTCCTGGGTGTCCCGGCTGGGTACCACCACCCCCCACCAGCCACTCGCCACAACACCCAAGGACAGTCAGTTTAAATGTTAATTAATTATCAGTTTTGCCTTTGGTAATGTCGGTAATTCATCCAATAATTCTGCAAGGCTTCTGCTTTATTTAACTTACATTTGTCTGTTGTAGGAGGAGGTTGTCTCTGGATTTTAGACTTCAAGTATATCAGGGTACCCAGTCATTGTAAGAAGCAGAATAATACACAATAGTTAGAGAAGGATGATAAAATATATTTATATATATATATATATATATATATATATATATATATATATATTGAGGTATTGGGCTGTATAGGGCCCTACCCGGCACAGACTTACACAGAGGCACGTGTCAAAGGAATAGAAATCTTTTATTTTTCTTCAGCCGTGGGGTACGTCTTCCCTGTGTCCCACAGGCCCAACACAGTCCCCAAAACACTTTTAGTCACAGACCACGCTATACCTCTGGCACCACCAACACTCCTCTCAGGCAACCTCGTCCTCTTCCTCCTGATTTTGGCCCTGAGTGGTGGTTGCTGGTTCCTTTTAAGGCCCACCCAGAAGTGCTCCTGGTGCTTGCTCACCTGTTACTAATCGCACTCCTGGGTGGGGCCGATGATTAGACCAGTTGGGCTTAACGATCTCTGCCACGCCCCTTGGTGGCCATCCCAGGTTTCATGGGAGATGGAGTTCTCCGCAACCCTGTGGGAAACTGAGGCATCATCGTCAACCAGGGAGGCTGCCACCAAGTGTCCCGGGGGAGGTACTGAGGAGTCCATGGCTGCTCCCCCGGAACATAAACAGAAGGGGCATCCCGGCCAGGCAGGGGACCCGGCGGCCCGCCACAAAATATATATATATGTGTGTGTGTATATATGTGTATATATATATGTGTGTGTGTGTGTATATATGTGTATATATATGTGTGTGTGTGTGTATATATACTGTATGTGTGTGCGTGTGTGTGTGTGTGTGTGTATATATATATATATATATATATATATATATATATAATGTATATATGTGTGTGTATATATATATATATATATATATATGTATATATGTGTGTATATTGTGGACGCTAGGGGGTCACTGTTGCCCCTTTAAACTCAACAGACAGACGCGCAGGACACAGATTAAAAGCACAAAGAAGTATTTTTAATTCTTTTCTTCTCCATTAGTGCTCCCCAAGCACCACAGCCACAGTAAACAGGCAAGTAAATAAGCACAATACACACATTTCTCTCTCTATTTTCTCCTTTTTTTCTGTATGTATGTATATATGTATTGTAGAAGACTGACCTGGACACAGACAGACACGGACTCCGAATGTCCAAAACAACACACGTTTATTTCTCACAATAAGGTCCCGCACACAACACAGTGCTCCGACAGACACAATACTCCGTCTTTCCTTTCACCGCCTCTACTCCTTTCTTCCTAAGCTTCGTCCTCCTCATCCCGACTCTCGCTCTTGAATCGAGTGAGGCGGCCTCCTTCATAGTGCACCCAGAAGTACTCCAGGTGTCTCTTAATTAACCTCCGGCAACACTTCCGGGTGTGGCAGAAGTGCTGCATGCCCAGACTCTGGAGCTGTCCAGGTGCCCCCTGGTGATGGCCATGAACCCCCAGCGGGTTAAGCTTCTGAGCTCCAAAATCGTGGACCCAATGTAAACCAAGGGGGCTGCCCTCTCGTGTCCCGGGGGAGGTACTTCTGTTAGTATGTATATATGCATGTATATACAGTTAGGTCCATAAATATTTGGACAGAGACAACTTTTTTCTCATTTTGGTTCTGTACATTACCACAATGAATTTTAAATGAAACAACTCCGATGCAGTTGAAGTGCAGACTTTCAGCTTTAATTCAGTGGGGTGAACAAAACGATTGCATAAAAATGGGAACTAAAGCACTTTATGAACACAATCCCTTCATTTCAGGGGCTCAAAAGTAATTGGACAAATTAAATAACTGGAAATCAAATGTTCATTTCTAATACTTGGTTGAAAACCCTTTGCTGGCAATGACAGCCTGAAGTCTTGAACTCCTGGACGTCGCCAGATGTTGGGTTTCCTCCTTTTTAATGCTCTGCCAGGCCTTTACTGCAGTGGCTATCAGTTGCTGTTTGTTTGTGGGCCTTTCTGTCTGAAGTTTAGTCTTCAACAAGTGAAATGCCTGCTCAGTTGGGTTAAGATCAGGTGACTGACTTGGCCATTCAAGAATTTTCCACTTCTTTGCTTTAATAAACTCCTGGGTTGCTTTGGCTGTATGTTTTGGGTCATTGTCCATCTGTATTATGAATCAATTTGACTGCTGTATTTAGATGGATTTGAGCAGACAGTATGTCTCTGAACACCTCAGAATTCATTCAGCTGCTTCTGTCCTGTGTCACCTCATCAATAAACACGAGTGTCCCAGTGCCACTGGCAGCCATACACGCCCAAGCCATCACACTGCCTCCCTCCACTGTGTTTTACAGATGATGTGCTATGCTTTGGATAATGAGCTGTTCCACGCCTTCTCCATACTTTTTTCTTGCCATCATTCTGGTAGAGGTTGATCTTGGTTTCATCTGTCCAAAGAATGTTTTTCCAGAACTGTGCTGGCTTTTTTAGATGTTCTTGAGCAAAGTCCAATCTAGCCTTTCTATTTTTGAGGCTTATGAGTGGCTTGTACCTTGCAGTGCACCCTCTGGATTTACTTTCATGCAGTCTTCTCTTTATGGTAGACTTGGATATCGATACGCCTGCCTACCCCCTGGAGAGTGTTGTTCACTTGGTTGGCTGTTGTGAAGGGGTTTCTCTTCACCATGGAAATGATTCTGCGATCATCCACCACTGTTGTCTTCCGTGGACGTCCAGGTCTTTTTGCGTTGCTGAGTTCACCAGTGCTTGCTTTCTTTCTCAGGATGGACCAAACTGTAGATTTTGCCACTCGTAATATTGTAGCAATTTCTCAGATGGGTTTTTTCTGTTTTCGCAGCTTAAGGATGGCTTCTTTCACCTGCATGGAGAGCTCCTTTGACCGCATGTTGTCTGTTCACAGCAAAATCTTCCACATGCAAGCACCACACCTCAAATCAACTCCAGGCCTTTTATCTGCTTAACTGATAATGAGAGAACGACGAACTTGCCGACACCTGCCCATGAAATAGCCTTTGAGTCAATTGTCCAATTACTTTTGAGGCCCTGGAATGAAGGGATTGTGTTCATAAAGTGCTTTAGTTGCCTCACATTTTTATGCAATCATTTTGTTCACTCCACTGAATTAAAGCTGAAAGTCTGCACTTCAACTACATCGGAGTTGTTTCATTTAAAATTCATTGTGGTAATGTCCAGAACCAAAATTAGAAAAAGGTTGTCTCTGTCCAAATATTTATGGACCTAACTGTATATGTGTATATGTTGTGAAAGGCGCTATATTAGTGCCCGACCCTACAGATAGACACAGAGGCACGTGTAAAAATAAACAAAAAGATTTATTTTCTTCAACTTCCTCGTACCCACAGACACAACACAGTCCCAAAATCGCACAAAAGCAAAAGCAAACTTGACTCTTTTCTTCCTCCACTCCTCGCAGGCAGCTTCGTCCTCCTCCTCCCGACTCTGGCGCCTTGATTAGTAGCTGCAGGCTCCTTTTATAGCCCACCCAGGTGTGGCTGCGCTCCCACCCCTATGGGCTCAGGAGGCCGTGCAACTCCCCCTGGCGGTGGCCACAGAGCCCAACAGGGATGAACTCCAGTGTTCCATGATTGTGGTCCTTATGCAACCCACGGGGGCTGCCACCAAGTGTTCCGGGGGACGTAGTGTGCATCCCACGGCTGCTCCCCTGGATCCAGTGTCAGAGGGGTGTCCCGGCCGAGCATGGGTCCTAGCCGTCCGCCACAATGTATATGTGTATATGTATGTATTTTCCACAAACCAATTTGATTTTTAGGCCAAGCTTTTCACAGTGGGCCAAGTGTTCTGGTTTCTTGACAACAGTGGGTAAGCAGGCACATCTGAAGGACGTTTTTGGGACTCATGTTTGTTTCCTCCATCTGCCGATCACTCCAGCTGTCCTTGCATATTTTGTTGTCATTCTGTCTTGAGTCCATTCAGGCAGATTCAAAGGAGGATAATACCTAATAATTGCCATAATTTCCGAGGTAATTACCGCAGGAGCATTCATTAATATTATGTGGAGATGAGCCAGCTGACAGTATCCCGCCCTCTCAGCTCTGGGTTTACATACCTTCTTGATAGAAATGAGCTTCTGGGCCAATTGGTGCTTCAGATTCATGCAGATTCACATTCGTGGGTGCAGACAAAAGGGTGGCTGTTGACGTCAATGGGGACGACTGCACTCACCCAGAGGACTCTGCGCACAGCTCCATTATTTTTTTTTTGTGTCCTTGTTGACCGCAGATGTGTTATAAACAACACACACACACACAAATGTTTTTGACGAGCAGCAGAGATGCTCATGGGAATGCTGTGGGACCACCGCTTAAGTACTAAGGAAGATTTGTGCTGGCCATGTCTTCTAAAGCAATGGCCACAAGTTGTAATGGTTAGGGTGCTGGTCCATTGCAAGGTCTGCTAACACACACACACACACACAGGACCAGTTATGCGCGTATGTGTAGCGAGTTCCTCTTTAGTTGGATGAGAAGCCCGGCACACACAAAAAAATCTCCTACTCTTAGCAAAAATAATTCTGTTAGGAACGGAACCAGATAGAACCTTAGCCCCAATTTGATGTCCTCAGCTGGAGTAGAATATTATAAATCAATCAAACAAACAATAAACACCCTTTAACCAACTCTTATCAAATCTAGAACAAGTATACAAACCCTAATTTACATCAGTGGCATAGCTAGAGGGGGGCAAGGGGGGACATCTGTCCCCGGGCACAGCATCCAGGGGGCGCCGAATTGATGTTCCCCATTGCATTTTGGCAAATATGAGGGGGCGCGAAATCTTCAGTTGTCCCCGGGTGCTGAAAACCCTAGCTATGCCTCTGATTAACATGCCACCCCCTTACACACTTCTATAATATACTCCCCCAGAAAACGGCGAAACAGAAAAGAAAGAAACAAAACCAGCAAGAAAAAGAAACGGAAATATACCCTATTTACAGACAGCACAAATATATTCACAGTACATACCCCTATATATACAGCACCTCTATATACAAATATAAATTAGACACACACCCTTTCCCCACACGTTCCCCAGTCTCTTTTTTATTAACTTTGTTTTAAGTCTCTATTCACACAGCTGGGAAGTCTGCAATGAATCCAGCTATCAAGTCAGATATGTTCCACTGACTTGTATACTGTATCTACAGTTATGTCCATAAATATTGTTGGGTGCACGGAGAAGGAGTGTCAGCTAACCTAGAAGGATCTTCAGTGCACACGGCTTTACTTTGCTTTTATGGTGTGGGTGTCGGCCATGGATGGACGCTAACGACGAGACACCCGGGTGAGACAGACTTCATCTTTCAACAAAGGAATCGTCGCCAGGCCGGTGAGATCGCTTCTTTTACATACACAGTTCGGTCCATAAATATTTGAACAGATACAACTTTTCTAATTTTGGTTCTGTACATGACCACAATGAATTGTAAATGAAACAACTCCGATGCAGTTGAAGTGCAGACTTTCAGCTTTAATTCAGTGGGGTGAATAAAACGATTGCATAAAAATGTGAGGCAACTAAAGCATTTTTTGAACACAATCCCTTCATTTCAGGGGTTCAAAAGTAATTGGACAATTGACTCAAAGGCTATTTCATGGGCAGGTGTGGACAAGTCCGTCGTTATGTCCTTATCAATTAAGCAGATAAAAGGCCCGGAGTTGATTTGAGGTGTGGTGCTTGCATGTGGAAGATTTTGCTGTGAACAGACACCATGCGGTCAAAGGAGCTCTCCATGCAGGTGAAAGAAGCCATCCTTAAACCCATCCGAGAAATTGCTACAATATTACGAGTGGCAAAATCTACAGTTTGGTACATCCTGAGAAAGAAAGCAAGCACTGGTGACCTCAGCAATGCAAAAAGACCTGGACATCCACGGAAGACAACAGTGGTGGATGATCGCAGAATCATTTCCATGGTGAAGAGAAACCCCTTCACAACAGCCCACCAAGTGAACAACACTCTCCAGGGGGTAGGCGGGCGTATTGATATCCGAGTCTACCATAAAGAGAAGACTGCATGAAAGTAAATACAAAGGGTGCACTGCAAGGTGCAAGCCACTCATAAGCCTCAAGAATAGAAAGGCTAGATTGGACTTTGCTCAAGAACATCTAAAAATGCCAGCACCGTTCTGGAAAAACATTCTTTGGACAGATGAAACCACGATCAACCTCTACCAGAATGATGGCAAGAAAAAAGTATGGAGAAGGCGTGGAACAGCTCATTATCCAAAGCATAGCACATCATCTGTAAAACATGGTGGAGGGAGGCAGTGTGATGGCTTGGGCGTGTATGGCTGCCAGTGGCACTGGGACACTCGTGTTTATTGATGATGTGACACAGGACAGAAGCAGCCGAATGAATTCTGAGGTGTTCAGAGACATACTGTCTGCTCAAATCCAGCTAAATACAGCAGTCAAATTGATTCATGATACAGATGGACAATGAGCCAAAACATACAGCCAAAGCAACCCAGGAGTTTATTAAAGCAAAGAAGTGGAAAATTCTTGAATGGCCAAGTCAGTCACCTGATCTTAACCCAACTGAGCAGGCATTTCACTTGTTGAAGACTAAACTTCAGACAGAAAGGCCCACAAACAAACAGCAACTGAAAGCCGCTGCAGTAAAGGCCTGGCAGAGCATTAAAAAGGAGGAAACGCAACATCTGGTGACGTCCAGGAGTTCAAGACTTCAGGCTGTCATTGCCAGCAAAGGGTTTTCAACCAAGTATTAGAAATGAACATTTGATTTCCAGTTATTTAATTTGTCCAATTACTTTTGAGCCCCTGAAATGAAGGGATTGTGTTCATAAAGTGCTTTAGTTGCCTCACATTTTTATGCAATTGTTTTGTTCACCTCACTGAATGTCTGCACTTTAACTGTATCGGAGTTGTTTCATTTCAAATTCATTGTGGTAATGTAGAGAACCAAAATTAGATAAAAAGTTGTCTCTGTCCAAATATTTATGGACCCAACTGTATATGTAAAAGAATCGATCTCACCGGCCTGGCGATGATTCCTTTGTTGAAAGATGAAGTCCATCTCACCCGGGTGTCTCGTTGTTAGCGTCCATCCATGGCAGACACCCGCACCATAAAAGCAAAGTAGAGCCGTGTGCTCTGAAGATCCTTCTAGGTTAGCCGACACTCCTTCTCCGTGCACCCAACCGTCCTTATTACGGAGTCTTATTTGCTTTACCGCTAGCTTCTTGTTTACATTCACCTTCCCAGCTCCTTCTTAAACAATCTTTCTTCTCACTCCTTTCAAAATACGCACCTTCTTGCCTTTTAAAGTCAGTTCCCCTTACGTCACACCAATGCGCGTTTTGGCAAGGACCCACAGGCGAGGTTTGGCCCCCTGCTCACCTTAAAGAGATATCCCAACAGACAGTTATGCCCTTGGACATAAACTCTAAAGGGAGCAAGCGGCAGAAACAGTTAAAAGCACACAAAAAATATGTGACAACCGTTACATATGTGCAAGAAAGGTCGGGCATTGCCATAAAGTGTGAGTCAGCGTGCCTATCAGGTGGGTGGCACAGATGGTGCAAAGGGTGCAAACCTATAAGTACCTGGGAGTGCAGCTGGATGATAAACTGGACTGGACTGCCAATACTGATGTTCTGTTGAAGAGAGGACAGAGCCGACTATACTTTCTTAGAAGGCTGGCGTCCTTCAACATCTGCAATAAGATGCTGCAGATGTTCTATCAGACGGTTGTGGCGCGCGCCCTCTTCTACACAGTGGTGTGCTGGGGAGGCAGCATAAAGAAGAGGGACGCCTCACGCTTGGACAAACTGGTGAGGAAGGCAGGCTCTATTGTAGGCACGGAGCTGAACAGTCTGACATCCGTGGCAGAGCGACGGGCGCTGAGCAGACTCCTGTCAATCATGGAGAATCCACTGCATCCACTGAATAGGATCATCTCCAGACAGAGGAGCAGCTTCAGTGACAGACTGCTGTCACCGTCCTGCTCCTCTGACAGACTGAGAAGATCGTTCCTCCATCACACTATGTGACTCTTCAATTCCACCTGGGGGGGTAAACGTTAACATTATACAAAGTTATTGTCTGTTATACCTGCATTGTTATCACTCTTTAATTTAATATTGTTTTTTGTATCAGTATACTGCTGCTGGAGTATGGGAATTTCCCCTTGGGATTAATAAAGTATCTATCTATCGATCTATTGATTCATCGATCTATCGATCTACTGTATCTATCTATCATTTTTTTGTCACCAAATCTGCATAACGGAGCACACTGTGGAAACCCAGCAGGGAACACCAGCGACGTGACTCCCTGCGAGACAGCAGCACTACCGCTCCGCCCCCATGTGTGTAATTATTAACAGTATTCATTATTTAAACGAAATTAATGATTAATCTGTAAAATGTAACATACATACTTTAATGCAGCAGTTATCAAACTGTGGGGCACTTTTGTTACTGAAGTTACAAATGTTGCTGTATGTGGCGTAATTTCGTTATTTGTAGGGAAATTTTAAGCTTGAGGCGGTGTATCGGCAGCAGAAAATATAGGAATAAATTTTATTAGGGTTTCAAAAAAAACGTTAGGGGGGCGCGATTAAAACTTATGAAAACTCTGGTCGCAAATACTTAAAGGTTGAGAAACGCTGAATTAATGCATTTCATCATGAAAGTGATATCAAGTATAAATCTAAAGATTCTAAATTTGCAGAGAGTTGGAATGTCACACATTTAATGTGTTCTGTGTGGTGATCTATTGCTGCTTGCCGTAGCGATTAAAAACTGGGGTGACATCTACGATGGTCTGCTTTAATGATAAACTGTGAGGTTAAATTGGACATTGAGATTAAAGCCAAAATTTCCACTTTAATCACAAAATACACGTTTTCACCGTGTCCTTAATTTTTTTTCTCTGTGGCTCCAATACAGCGCTGTTCATTCTGTTGCTGTTGTGAAGTAGCAAAAAACAAAAAAAGATGGCACAGAAGATGGTATGTAAGACCTTTAAAACGTATCGTGTCATTACGATCGGGAATATGCGACGCTTGAATATAAAAGCATCACAAATGCATCTGTATGTCGGCATTTTGCTTCACCACATCAAACCATACATCAAACATCGAAACGCACATCGATCCCGTAGGATCCGCATAGTGGTTTTCTGTCACATGTACTGCAGATAGTAAACAGAGACTGACGTCACGTCCCGACTTTTATCACACTGCGCCCCCCCCCCCCCCCAAGACTTTTTGCTGGTACTGCAACTCATGCACGCGTCGCGTTAATTTCTGAGGACCTGCTCAGAGGACGCGTCAAATGAATGCTGGGAATGCGTGGCAGCCATGATGCGGGCGCGTACGCGTTCTGAGCGTAAAGTATAAACGAGCCCTTAGAGGGGCTGGTGGATTGAACAAACACCACTTGGTGAACCAAAAACACAGTCTGAATCCGCATGGTGCGGTTTGTCCACCATTTTGTCAGGTTATATAGCGCCTTGATGTGTGGAGTACAAGTCCAAGGAGGTTCTGCTCAACCTTTATAATGCACTGGTAAGGCCCCATCTGGAGTCCTGGGTGCTGTTTTGGTCTCCAGGCTACAAAAAGGACATAACCGCACAAGAGAAGGTCCAGAGAAGAGCGACTACAGGGGATGAGTTACGAGGAAAGATTCAAAGAGCTGAGCCTTTACAGTTTAAAAAGAAAGAAGAATAAGAGGAGATCTGACTGAAGTGTTTAAAATCATGAAGGGAATTAGTCCAGTGGATGGAGACGGTGACTTTAAAACGAGTTCATCAAGAACACGGGGACACAGCTGGAATCTTGTTAAGGGGAAATTTCACACAAACATTAGGAAGTTTTTCTTTACAGAAAGAACGATAGACACTTGGAATAAGCAACCAAGTGGTGTGGTAGACAGTAAGATGTTGGGGACTTTCAAAACTCGACTTGATGTTTTTTTGGAAGAAATAAGTGGATAGGACTGGCGAGCTTTGTTGGGCTGAATGGCCTGTTCACGTCCAGAGTGTTCTGATGTTCTCATTTTTTCAGCATTTGATATCATCAAGGCTTTCCCAAAGTGTGGCATCTGAAATCGCTTTACAATGCTTTCCTTGTGATGAATGGCAGCTCGCTTGGAGCGGAACTCGTCTTCTGGGATTGGCGTTATTCATCTCTAAGTATTATTGATGAGTCTTGTGTACACCAAAGAGTGTCATCAATCCATTTTGTACTTCCGTGGGCTTATGATGGGAAGAAATTTAGAATTTGTAGTTATCGATTCTCGGAGTCTCGTGTGGCCAATACTGTCACAGCCAATTTCTGTAAATGGCATACCAGTTATCTGAAAGTTTTATTGAGCTGTGTGTGAAAAAATAACCCCCCCCCCCCCCCAACCCACCCTTTCTTCAATAGTTTTCATATGAGAAATAACAGGCCAGCAGTCAAGCTCACCTGGAAGCCAGCAATGGAAAGCACATGCAGTGTAGGAAATGTGAGGGATTTCTGATTCGCCCACCAAGGGACACCAAATGAATATTAAAATGGTGTATGGATGTGAGAAGAAGAATTGATTGATTGATGTTAAACAATCAGGTAATTATCAGTTTAGTTTAGATGATGATGGATCTCTCACAAAATGACCCATTTGCAGCCAGGGCATAAAATCCGTGTGGTTGCCCCAAACCTTTTTGATGTCTTTGGGTTGTTCTTATGACACCCTGAACAGACGAGATGTGATCTGAGCATTGAAAGTGAGGTTCATAGCGCGCAAGATAAATAAATAACATCAAGCAATTCCGAAAATTCCAAAGACAGACAAGAAGGTATTACGATTTTATGTATATTGATATGGAAGAATAGACCATGTAGCTCCTTCATGAGACTTGAATTGAATGTGACAGCAGGCGGCGCATGTCAGAAAGTGTTACTTGGCAGATGATTACGTGCTCAACAAATTACAAGTCTTGCTTTCTTATTTCTATCTCAACGTTAGGATTTCCGAATATGAGAAAAAACTGCACCTTTACAATAAAGAGTTGGAGGCGTTCAAGAAACGGGAGGTGATGAGCATTGAGGAGATGAAGAACAACGTGGAGAAGCTGAATGACCTGAGCACCAATCTGGATACTGCAATGGATGAGCTACAGGTACCAGTCAGTGGAGTGGGGGGGGGGGGGAGATGAGGGCAGCAGCACACTTCCATTCTGCTATTTGTTTCATATCACAAAAGTAGAATTATCTTATATATAATTCGCCAGCCTCCTCACTCACTCACTCACTCACGTCCGTCCGAAGCCGAATGCGCAGTCGCCTTCTGCGCAGCTGTCCGAAAAACCTTACGAGACCGACATCACGGCAGGCGGCGGATTTACGGCCGTGAAAATTCAAAGAGAAAGGCGACTTCGATTAAAGCTCTAGAGGCCTGAAAGGTGATTTCGACTACAGCTCGAGGCCTAATTACACATTGATTCAATACACCTATATCAGGTTTGTGGTGCTTATACTTATTACTATTCCACTCGTGCCCGATTCATCTTACGTTGTCGAAACGGGCTCTTTGTCTACTTATATAATAATTCATATCACTGAGCTGCTGTTACAATGTGCATTAACGAGACAAACATATTCCACCTGAAAAGTTTACTGCGTATTTTATGGTCAGTTTTAATGATGTCGGCTGCCTGTTGTCACTTCTCAGGGCGCTGGCCGACGGGTTAGGAATATCTTGGTCAAACTTCACTCCGTCGTGCCCTCTGTGCTTGAAGCCATTAGCTGACTGAGGAGGCACTACATCCACTTTGAAAATCGTATGAGTTATGAGTGTGCGTACCTAAAACATAACATACTTTTGTCAGCGGTCCTCCTAACGTAATCAGATCACTTGTCTGCACTCCTACTGCAATAAGGGCATCTAGCGATAAACTGTTACATTCCATTAACACACAAGTCATACGCAATGCCAAGATGAGACTGGCAAACATCACATCTTGGTGGCCAGGGTCAACTTGTGATTCATTTATTTTGAGGCCAACTGGCTTTGGCAGACGTGACGGTGCTGTACGTGATTTCTAGCTTTCTAGTAAGGTAACTGACCTGACCTGAACTATTTATTCATTGTACCAGCAATCCTATCATTTCATGTACCTTACACCTTTCCTGGACCAGGTATTCGCGGCTACCCACTCAGATGCTGGCACCTTACACCTTTACTGGACCAGGTATTAGAGGCTACCCACTCAGTCACTGGCACCTTACACCTTTCCTGGACCAGGTTTTCATGGCTACCCACTCTGACGCTGGCACCTTACATCTTTCCTGGACCAGTTTTTCACGGCTACCCGCTCAGACACTGGCACCTTACACCTTTCCTGGACCAGGTTTTCATGGCTACCCACTCTGACGCTGGCACCTTACATCTTTCCTGGACCAGTTTTTCACGGCTACCCGCTCAGACACTGGCACCTTACACCTTTCCTGGACCAGGTTTTCATGGCTACCCACTCTGATGCTGGCACCTTACACCTTTCCTGGACCAGGTATTAGTGGCTACCCACTCTGACACTGGCACTTTACACTTTTCCTGGACCAGGTTTTCATGGCTACCCGCTCAGACACTGGCACCTTACACCTTTCCTGCACCAGGTATTCACGGCTACCCACTCAGAAGCTGGCACCTTACACCTTTCCTGGACCAGGTATTAGATAGATAGATAGATAGACAGATAGATACTTTATTAATCCCAAGGGGAAATTCATATTCTCCAGCAGCAGCATACTGATACAATAAACAATATTAAATTAAAGATTGATAATAATGCAGGTAAAAAACAGACAATAACTTTGTATAATGTTAAATGTTAACGTTTACCCCCCCGGGCCCCCCAACGAATGCAGAGGAGAGGCACTATTATTGCTGCTCAGTTGCAGAGCGCCAGCAGATGGTCTTGGATGCAGGAGACGGGAGAAGGCAGCTCTACCAGCCAATGAACATCTGCAGCATTGTGATTGCATATGCATGAGGCTGATTAGCATCGAGACGTTTTCACAAATGCAGATTTACAAGGTGGCTGTGATCTGTAAAGGGTAAGCTGCATGGAAATGTGCATACGGCAGGCTTTAAAATTCAGATTTTTTTTTTTGAGTGCACATATTTTCATTCTCGAATTAACACAATGGTTTATAAATGAGGCTCCAGGACAGAAGGGCAGACACTCAGAACAAGTGACAAAGTAGGGAGGTGGACAGCAGGACCTTAGAGACCTTCAAATTTCATCCAAATGTCATTTTAGTCATTGTTATTCTCGTCCTAATTCTTCTATTGTGCTGATTTTCTTCAAGTATGTGCCTGATATTATAACTGGCCCTGTATGAGCCCAGCATGCCTTGTGATGTCCAGAGAGATGTCACCCATGCCATGATCCAAAACAGATGGAGAATCCCAGTTCTTTAATCAGCCCGGAAGTACTTGGGGTTTCCGTCCTCGTGGCTTTCTTCTTCTCTTGCAGCATCCCCTGGCGGCACCCACGGTACCCAGCAGGGCTGTGGTATAAAACGACATGTCCCATGGTGCCCTGTGGGAATCTGAGGCACCGTTACACTGCAGGGAAGCTGCCATCTCACGTCATCTCCCATCTGCCATCTCCTTCCATTCTATGGGCGTCCCGGCCGTCTATTACAGCAGCTACATTTCTAAAACAATGGCCTGTTTAGCCCTCTCAGAGTACCCAGTATCCTTGACTAAAGTTTTTAAGCTTAGCAGCAGGATACAGTCATATGAAAAAGTTTGGGAACCCCTCTCAGAATGCATAATGCTTGGCATTTATATAGCACTTTTCTCACTACTCAAAGCGCTTTATAATAAAAGTGCATAATAATTGACTCTCCTTTCAATAAAAAAGATAACAGTGGTATGTCTTTCATTTCCTAGGAACATCTGAGTACTGCGGTGTTTTCTGAACAAAGATTTTTAGTGACGCAGTATTTAGTTGTATGAAATTAAATCAAATGTGAAAAAACTGGCTGTGCACAAATGTGGGTCCCCTTGTCATTGTGCTGATTTGAATGCCTGTCACTGCTCAATGCTGATTACTTGGTGTGATGAGCTCGTTACGCCTTGAACTTCATAGACAGGTGTGTCCAATCAGGAGATATAAAGGTATTTAAGGTGGTCAATCGCAAGTTGGGCTTCCTTCCCTTTGACTCTCCTCTGAAGAGTGACAGCATGGGATCCTCAAAGCAACTCTCCAAAGATCTGAAAACAAAGATTGTTGAGTCTCCTGGTTTAGGGGAAGGCTACAAAAAGCCATCTCAGAGATTTTAAACTGTCAGTTTTAACTGTAAGGAATGGAATCAGGAAATGGAAGGCCACAGGCACAGTTGCTGTTAAACCCAGCAGGTCTGGCAGGCCAAGAAAAACCCAGGAGTGGCATATGAGCAGGATTGTGAGAATGGTGACAGACAACCCACAGATCACCTCCAAAGACCTGCAAGAACATCTTGCTGCAGATGTTGTATCTGTACATCGTTCTACACTTCAGCGCACATCTGTATGGCAGGGTGATGAGAAAGAAGCCCTTTCTGCACTCACGCCACAAACAGAGCCGCTTGTTGTATGCAAATGCTCATTTAGACAAGCCAGATTCATTTTGGAACAAAGTGCTTTGGACTGATGAGACAAAACTGGAGTTATCTGGTCAGAACAAAAAGCACTTTGCATGGCGGAAGAAGAACACCGCATTCCAAGAAAAACACCTGCTACCTCCTGTCAAATTTGGTGGAGGTTCCATCATGCTGTGGGGCTGTGTGGCTAGTTCAGGGACTGGGGCCCTTGTTAAAGTTGAGGGTCGGATGAATTCAACCAAATATCAACAAATTCTTCTGGATAATGTTCAAGCATCAGTCACAAAGTTGAAGTTACGCAGGGGTTGGATATTCCAACAAGACAATGACCCAAAACACAGCTGGAAATCTACAAAGGCATTCATGCAGAGGGAGAAGTACAATGATCTGGAATGGTCGTCACAGTCCCCTGACTTGAAGATCATCGAAAATCTATGGGATGACTTGAAGCAGGCTGTCCATCAAATTGAACTGAACTAGAGAGATTTTGTATGAAGAATGGTCAACAAGACCTCCATCCAGAATCCAGACACTCATCAGAGGCTATAGGAGAACAGCATCGAGAGGCCAAAAGGAGGCTCAACTAAGTATTGATGTCATATCTCTGTTGGAGTGCCCACATTTATGCACCTGTCTAATTTTGTTATGATGCATATTTTCTGTTAATCCAATAAACGTAACGTCACTGCTGAAATCCTACTGTCTCCGTAAGGCATGTCAGATGTTAGAAGGAAGTTCAGCCAATGAGAAACAAAAATCCAAAGAATTAAGAGGGGTCCCAAACTTTTTCATATGACTGTATTGGTGGTTTGCAGCTGTAAAGAGAAAATTAATCAAATATGCAGGCAGTGGCTTTTTATGGTTTAACCCTTACTATACTAGCGTACATTCTTTGAATATATGCAAATCATCAAGTTTAAGGATATACTTTTCTAGAGAAGGAAAAAGAAGCTGGAAGTGTGACAAGTCCAAGAAATGAGAGCCCAGTGGGACACACACAACGAGCGAGTGAATCAAATAAAGGAATGTTGCCGATGGAGACAGGGAGCTGGCACACTGCTGATTACCGGTGCCAGGCGTTTGATGTCACTCGCTGTTGGCCTGAAAGCCTTCAGGCAGACTCACCTCTGTTATTACTAATGGAGGCTTTACAATCAGGCCATCTTTTGTCAGCCGGGACTTCTCCGCCAACTGGAGCGCATCTCCCTTTATGCCTTCCCTTCTGTATGGAGCCGAGACATGAGTGCCCCTCTAAAAGCAACATTTAGCTTGCTAATCCAAACTCTCTTATTCATGCAGAATAAATTACAGACTAATGCCAGTGAAGGACCTAATGCATTTTTTTTCTGTGATCTTTAGGCCATCAACAAGGAGGAAAGTCTGCTGGAAAGGGAGCAGAGCCAGTTTCCACTACTTCAGACGATAATGACCAATAAACAGCCTTTTGACCAGCTCTGGATGACTGCCTACAACTTCCAAAGCAAATCCGAGATGTGGCTTAATGGTCAGTCGTTACTTCTGTACCAGTAGATAATGGGTGGGCATAAACTACAGCTTTAAAAATGGTGGGTCTTTAGTGGCACTTTTTCTTTTGGTGGTATGTGGTGCCTCTCCAAACCGTTGAACCGTTTCATGCTGGGGAGGGTTCTTTGAATATGGAATTGGCTCTTTGGGCTTTGAAACGTTTCCTAAGACGTCTACAGAACAGAAATCTTTAATGTATAAAAGGCTACCTAAAGCAGGATGCAACAGGTGAAGACCACCTGAACAGAGTCTGTGTCGCGGTATGCATTAAGAGGCCTTTGAAAATCTCTACAGTAGGTGTTTTATTGTGTTATCAGATACACCTGACGTGAAGGCTACCAACGAAACTTTTAGGTTCTTTCCTTAAGGGGGCATAGGAAGAAATGTCAAAATCAGCTACAGTGGGTTCAAAAGTTGAGATTCAGCCATTTTAAAAGAAGACCAGCCGTGCACGATAGCTCAGCACTTCGTCTTCCTACACAACAACCTTTCACCCGACTGGGACGCAGTTTCCTCTCGAAAGACCAAATCACAGTAAATACAACACAATACAATTTATTTTTGTGCAGCCCAAAATCACACAAGGAGTGCCGCAATGGGTTTTTAACAGGCCCTGCCTCTTGACAGCCCCCCAGCCTCGACTCTCTAAAAAGACAGGGAAAAAAAACTATCCAGGTGTCAAAAAAGAAAGGGGTACAATACAATACAATACAATACACAGAACAGAACACAAGTAATCCTCAATATAATAGAAATATTACAAATACAGAGCAGAATTTAACAGTAGATGATATCACGTAATGCGATTCGGATTTGTTCAGAGTCCTGGCGATCTCGGCCATCAAGCTGCCTTCCCCTATTGGCCATTCCACAGCTGAGTCAGCGCTGGGCCAGCCAATCCAATGAAAGGACCCCTCTACCTGACGATTCCTGTGATCCTTCATCAGAGACCTTAGGCAGGCAAAACAACTTGGCAGAAACAGAATAGGTGAGGGTTAGTAACAAATTACAATGATCATATTAGTTATGTTTTAGTAAACTGCTCATGCCAGGTGGTTGGTTTTGCTTTTTTACTTCTGTATTTTTTGTGAGAACTCACTCAAGCGAATTAAAAACACATCTTTACCACGAGAAAAACAGTAGCAGGAATATGCGATAAAACGATTATTTCTGGATCCCATTTGTTGTCACACATGTCGAAAAAACACGGAAGGCACCCATCAGTGCTTGACACCCGGTCAAGTGAATGGCTGTTATGTAGGAAGACTAAGTGCTGAGGTGTCGCGCATAGCTGGTCTTCTTCTAAAATGGCTGACTCTTATAATATTGCGTAACACAGAGAGGGAGGACTATAAAGGTTTGGGGAATTTGTACCTCATATACTTAAAAAAAAAAAAAAAAAAAAATGGCAATATAATAAAGTAACGTCTTTACTGGCAATGAGTTCAAAACGGAACTGACATGGGCAGGTAAAATGGTGGATATATATGTTGGAGACAGGAAGAGGAGGGAGCTGGTGAAACCGGCATCGGAAATGAGGTCATCAGGAGGCGGGGTCTTGGTTGGTGGAAGTGATGTCATTAGGAGGCGGGTTCTGTTGAGGGTGTGCAGAGTGAAAAGAGGACAGAGTATCACTGGACAGCGCCACCCCTTGGCTCGACTGTGAATCATTTTTGTTTTTGAGCCTGTAATTCACAGGGTGTCAAACTCCAGTCCTGGAGGGCCACAGTGGCTGCAGGTTTTCATTCTAACCATCTTCTTCATTAGTGACCTGTTTTGGCTGCTAATTAACTTCTTTTGCCTTCATTTTAATTCACTTGACAGAAAATCAACCGTTTGGAAATGTCTGCTGGGGCAGAATGAGAGCTGCAACAGGCCATGGAATTAAATAACGAGTTAAATTAAAGGCAAGAATCGTCTTCTCATTAAAAAAAAAAATGGTTAGAGTTTGAAGCACCAATTTAGGTGGTCAACTGTTGGCTCGTTTTACATCTCATTTCTGTTAGGCTATCACTTAATGAAGAGAAAAATCAATTCAGAGGACTGAATCCTTAAAATGAAGGGAAAAGGAGTTAATTAGCAGTGCAAACTACTCACTGATTAAGAAAAGGGTTAGAATGAAAACCTGCAGCCACTGTGGCCCTCCAGGCCTGGAGTTTGACACCCTGTGAATTACAGGCTCAAAAACAAAAATGATTCACAGTATAAACTGTCTCCTAAGCGCACGTGTGTGACAATTGTTGTGTTTTCTTTTTTGCCCAAAAATAACTTGTGTAACCTGTTTTACAATGTATTTGAAATCTCAAGACATGGATCAATACTTGACAACTGTCTTGGTTTGAAAAATGTTTTCGGTAAGTTTTTAAGCTTTTTCTCCATGGCCTACGATGTAAAGTGTCAGCACGGGCAACATGGTTTTTTTAATGAATAGAAAGGACTTCATTTTTAACTAGATTGTTTAATGGAATCTTGAAAAGTGAGAGGATGCCTGAGGAGTGGAGAAGAAGTGTACTGGTGGGCCGATATTTAAGAATAAGAGGGATGTGCAGGACTGCAGTAACTACAGGGAGATAAAATTGATGAGCCACAGCATGAAGTTATGGGAAAGAGTAGTGGAAGCTCAGTTAAGAAGTGAGGTGATGATTAGTGAGCAGCAGGATGGTTTCATGCCAGGAAAGAGCACCACAGATGTGATGTTTGCTCTGAGGATGTTGATGGAGAAGTTTAGAGAAGGCCAGAAGGAGTTGCATTGCGCCTTTGTGGACCTGAAGAAAGCAAATGACAGGGGGCCTCGAGAGGAGCTGTGGTATTGGATGAGGAAGTCGAGAGTGGCAGAGAAGTACGTAAGAGTTGTACAGGATATGTACGAGGGGAGTGTGACAGTGGTGAGGTCTGCGGTAGGAGTGACGGAGGTGGGATTACATCAGGGATCGGCTCTGAGCCCTTTCTTATCTGCAATGGTGGTGGACAGGTTGACAGATGAAATTAGGCAGGACTACGGTGGACTATGATGTTTGCTGATGACATTGTTATCCGTAGTGATAGTAGGGAGCAGGTTGAGGAGACCCTGGAGAGGTGGAGATCTGCTCTAGAGAGGAGAGGAGTGAAGGTCAGTAGGACCAGCAAGACAGAATACATGTGTGTGAATGAGAGGGATGTCAGTGGAATGGTGAGGATGCAAGGAGTAAAGTTGGCGATGGTGGATGAGTTTAAATACTTGGGATCAACAGTATAGAGTAATGGGAGTTGTGAAAGAGAGGTGAAAAAGAGAGTGCAGGCAGGGTGGAGTGGATGGAGAAGAGTGTCAGGAGTGATTTATGACAGATGGATATCAGCAAGAGTGAAAGGGAAGGTCTACAGGACGGTAGTGAGACCAGCTACGTTTTATGGGTTGGAGACGGTGGCACAGGAGACAGAGCTGGAGGTGACAGAGTTAAAGATGTGAAGATTTTCACTGGGTGTGACGAGGATGGACAGGACTAGAAATGAGGACATTAGAGGGTCAGCTCAGGTTGGTCAGAGAGGCGAGATTGCATTGGTTTAGACATGTCCAGATGAGAGATGCTGGGTATATTAGGAGAAGGGTGCTAAGGATAGAGCTGCCAGGCAAGAGGAGAAGAGTAAGGCCTAAGAGAAGGTTTATGGATGTGGTGAGAAGAGACATGAAGGTGATGGGTGTGACAGAACAATATGTAAAGGACAAGAAGATATGGAAAGAGATGATCTGCTGTGGCATCCAAAAGGAGAAGACGAAGAAAGCACTTCATTTTAGAACACAGTTTTCCGTGGCAAATGCATATATAGCATGTTTGCCTAGAAATAACTTTGACTTGAAAAATACCGAACTCATCCTTTAATTTAGTAATGAAATATTCTGCTTCTCTGAGGTGGCACACACAGAGTTTGCTGTTTACAAGATTACAACAGTGCTTATCAATTCAAAAGGTAATTCTTACACATTCCTGTCCTTGCAGGGCCATTCCTGGACTTAAATGCAGAAGAGATAACCGAAGAGATTGGCAACATGGGGCGCACAGCGTACAAGCTGACAAAGACCTTCTCAGACTTGCCAGGCCCTAGACGAGTGGCCGACAATATCAAGGCTAAAGTTGAGAAGTTTAAGCAATATCTTCCTGTCCTGTCAACGATCTGCAACCCTGGAATCAAGGACAGACACTGGGAGCAGGTGAGGGGGGGGCTCTTTAAATTTGACCAGTCTGTGCTTTGGTATCATTTTGGACCCAGGTTGTTACATTAGCAGCTTGGCCTGGTATGAGGGAGTGAGGGCATAAGTGTGTATGTGTGAGAGTGTGTGCCCTGTAATAGACTGGCAGCTCATTCAGGACTAGCATTTCATGCTGCCAGTGTAGACCCCAATTACAATGAAATTAAGTAACCAGGATTGATTGCTTATTTATTTGTTTATTTATCGAGTTGTTTTATCTTACCTGTGTGTGTATGAGGTTTGCAGTTGTTTGTGTATTATTTAAAATGATCTGATCTCTCCCTCCTACCTATCTATCTATCTATCAACAGTCCTGTAAAAGTAAGTACACCCCATGTCATACTGCACTGATCCTGAGTAGGGTCGCGGGAGAGGGCCGGTGCCTGTCCTAGCTGGCATAGGGCACAAGGCGGGAACAATCCCTGGACAGAGCTTGTCATGGAGAAAACCTCTTCAGAAAAAACACACAGAGATTCTGGGTAGGCAGTCAGAATTGACTTCATTACACAGCATATGAAGTCACAGCAGAGCACAGAAAGCCTGTCTCAGTTCAATGAAGTGAGCCCCTTGCTCTGGGCGAGTCTCATATTTATTACAATTCTTATCTCAAGATATCCCTTCTTCACACAGTTTCTCATGATAATGACCTTGCTCAATATCTTTTCTCGTAACAATCACCTTGCCCCGTACATTCGTGGCCAAAAGTTTTGAGAAGGACCCCAGTGTTGCTTTCACAAAGTTTGCTACTTCAGTGTTTTTAGATCTTTTTGTCAGATGTTTCTATGGGATACTGAAGTAGAATTACAAGCAGTTCAGAAGTTTCAAAGGCTTTTATTGACAATGACATGAAGTTTATGCACAGAGTCCATATTTGCAGTGTTGGCCCTTCTTTCTTTTTCAAGACCTCTACAATTGACCCTGGCATGCTGTCTGTCCATCAACTTCTTGGCCAAATCCTGACTGACGGCAGCAGCCCATTCTTGCATAATCAGAATTGGTGGGTTTTGGTTTGTCCACCCGCCTATTGAGAATTGACCACAACTTCTCAATGGGGAGTTTCCTGGCCATGGACCCCAAATGTCGACGTTTTGTTCCCGAGCCACTTAGTTCTCACTTTTGTCTTATGGCCCGGTGCTCCATCATGCTGGATTGTTCATGTTGGCAGAAGTTGCTCTCGGAGGATGTTTTGGTCCCATTCTTTATTCATGGCTGTGTTCTTAGGACAAATTGTGGGTGAGCCCACTGCCTTGGCTGACATGAATGGTCTCGGGATGCTTTACTGTTGACATGACACAGGACTGATGGTAGCGCCGCTCACCTTTTCTTTTTTCCGGATGCGCCAAACAATCAGGAAAGGGGATTCATCAGAGAAAATGACTTGACCCCAGCAGTCTTCAGCAGTCCAATCCCAGAATATCAGTCTGTCCTTGATGTTTTTCTTGGCTTCTTTGCTGCCCTTCTTGACACCAACCAGGCCATCCTCCAAAAGTCTTCACCTCACTCAAACCTGCCTGTTGCCATTCCTGAATAAGCTCTGCCCTGGCGGTGCCCTCCGATTCTGAGCCATGAATAAAGAATGGGACCAAAACATCCTCTGAGAGCAACCAACCATCCATGAACAGTTTGGTGACCAACAATGAACAATCCAGCATGATGGAGCACCAGGCCATAAGGCAAAAGTGAGAACTAAGTGGCTCGGGAAACAAATTAATTAATAGAATAGCTACTTTCATCATAAAATATAAATAAACAAAAACAATTGTAATTCTCCGCCATGCTGAACTGGTTTCCAGAATTGTTTGAGTCAATTAATTTATGTGCACCCCATGATTTTTTTTAGTCACATATAACCATGAAAATTGTGGTTAAAGAAAAAATAATTTTTTGCTTATTAGTGCATCTATAACTAAGGTAAATAAAGTTGTTTTACTTAAAAAAAAAAAAATGTATGTATTTTACTCTATAAATAAGTTATTGCAAAGTCAAATTTTCCTTTATCACCTTTATCTATAGATGTTGTTTAAATGAGATCTCGACATGTACAAAGATGTTAAAAAAGAAAAAAGCATTTCAAAGGGTGTGCTTACTTTTTAACAGGATTGTGATTGGTGTTTGGAGGAGCAGAACATTTGTTTTAGTTTGAACTTAATAAATGCAGCACTGTATGTATGTATAGGTGTGTGTTTATTGATATTTTTGCTTATTTATTTCTTTTAACTGCAGATCAGTGAAATTGTTGGTTTCGATGTCAAACCAGATGCCAGTTCTTCCTTGATAAACATGGTGGACATCGGGCTGTCCAAGTACATCGACAGGTAATGTCGTGCTCTGGCGCTGCTGGGTAATGTCTGACTGCTGCATGCCAGCCCTGAGTGCTGCATAGATACTGAGACCTGCCACAACAAGCGTTACTCGGGGGTCTTCAGTTCTGCGATATCACTGACCTTTGACTTTCATTGGTTTAATTTCTTGTCCAGCCAACATTCTAGTGTACCAAACTCAGTCTTCGGTACGGTAGAGAGCCGTGTTCTCAAAGTGCTTGTAGGTGTAGTTCTGGAGCACGTTTGGGACACTGAAGTCTCACAACAGTGTACTGGATATTTTGTATTGGCAGAAGGTCCACACAGTAGGAGGATGTAGCCGCTCTCAGAAGTGGGTCAAGTACGGAGTTTACTGTTTTTTAATTCTAATCTTGTCATCCCAAAAGTAAGTAAAGCCTTGGGTGGGCACATTCCAGAGTTGTAGGCACTGACGTCCTCCCACTTCTGTGGGCCGCTCAGGGCAGTGTGTGCCTGGCAGATGTTTTTCAGGGTCCGAACAACAAATCTTTTAAGTCTTGCGCATAGGCCTCTTTGTTAGGAAGAAACACTACTTTTTCCTGATGGCAACACAAATTAGACAATCTACAAATCTCCAACTTAAAGTTTAAAGCCAAACAATAACCTACATACTTCTGTTACTTCACCTATGTCCATATATTCAATCTCTCTTTGCTGTTCCGTTATTTCACCGAGTAATCATTTCCATTTTTTGAGACTTTCGATTTTTCGTACTTCCATTATCCCTAACCTGCTCTGCATGTGAATTGCGCCAATGTTTTTGAATTCTTTACAAAGTTTTACTTTGTCATCTACTCTTTGTCTTTTATTTCTGACCCCGCTTGGAGCTGAGAGCACAGGAACTGTGTCTGACAATAGCATTCACATGAATGAGACGTGATTGGACTGTGGGAGCGGTCGTAAATGTTAGAGAGGAGGGCGGGACTTGGCAAAATCTCTTGGCAAAAAGTCTCGTCTCACGGGAGTTTAAATTATCTCTGAGAAAGTGTTGTCCCAGGATTTTCTTTTATAATAGAGAGATTTACAGTGCATCCGAAAAGTATTTCCAGCGCATCACTTTTTCCACATTTTGTTATGTTACAGCCTTATTCCAAAATGGATTAAATTCATTTTTTTCCTCAGAATTCTACACACAACACCCCATAATGACAACGTGAAAAAAGTTTACTTGAGGTTTTTGCAAATTTATTAAAAATAAAAAAAACTGAGAAATCACGTGTACATAAGTATTCACAGCCTTTGCTCAATACTTTGTCGATGCACGTTTGGCAGCAATTACAGCAGGTTTTCATCCAGGATGTCTCTGTACATTGCTGTAGTCATCTTTCCCTTTATCCTGACTAGTCTCCCAGTCCCTGCCGCTGAAAAACATCCCCACAGCATGATGCTGCCACCACCATGCTTCACTGTAGGGATGGTATTGGCCTGGTGATGAGTGGTGCCTGGTTTCCTCCAAACGTGATGTCTGGCATTCACACCAAAGAGTTCAATCTTTGTCTCATCAGACCAGAGAATTATCTTTCTCATGGTCTGAGAGTCCTTCAGGTGCCTTTTGGCAAACTCCAGGTGGGCTGCCATGTGCCTTTTACTAAGGAGTGGCTTCCGTCTGGCCACTCTACCATACAGGCCTGATTGGTGGATTGCTGCAGAGATGGTTGTCCTTCTGGAAGGTTCTCCTCTCTCCACAGAGGACCTCTGGAGCTCTGACAGAGTGACCATCGGGTTCTTGGTCACCTCCCTGACTAAGGCCCTTCTCCCCTGATCGCTCAGTTTAGATGGCCGGCCAGCTCTAGGAAGAGTCCTGGTGGTTTCGAACTTCTTCCACTTACAGATGATGGAGGCCACTGTGCTCATTGGGACCTTCAAAGCAGCAGAAATTTTTCTGTAACCTTCCCCAGATTTGTGCCTCGAGATAATCCTGTCTCGGAGGTCTACAGACAATTCCTTTGACTTCATGCTTGGTTTGTGCTCTGACATGAACTGTCAACTGTAGGACCTTATATAGACAGGTGTGTGCCTTTCCAAATCACGTCCAGTCAACTGAATTTACCACAGGTGGACTTCAATGAAGCTGCAGAAACATCTCAAGGATGATCAGGGGAAACAGGAGGCACCTGAGCTCAATTCTGAGCTTCATGGCAAAGGCTGTAAATACTTATGTACATGTGCTTTCTCAATTTTTTTATTTTTAATAAATTTGCAAAAATCTCAAGTAAACTTTTTTCATGTTGTCATAATGGGGTGTTGTGTGTAGAATTCTGAGGAAAAAAATGAATTTAATCCATTTTGGAATAAGGCTGTAAATTAACAAAATGTGGACAAAGTGATGCGCTGGGAATACTTTCCGGATGCACTGTATGTTTCACCCTCGGTTAGGTGCACAGAGGGTCTAGATCCTAACTAAAAGGATCAAAAACAAGTCAGTGAAGTGAAAAAAATCTATTTTGGATACCATGTCGTAATGAAATTTATTTTATCTTGTAGCGTTTTTGTAGAATAAGCGTTTGAAATGTGTGTCTTCTTTTTGGCTCACCCTGTAATAATAATAATAATAAGAAGAAGATTTATTACTTCAACTGGTTTTGACAATTTCTGTATGACGTTTACCTGATTATTTTCTTCGGCCGTAAGTACGAATTGCCTCAATTCTGTGGGCGGTAAATTGGCACATGGCTGTATGTACCCCCACATAACAAAGAACCGGAGGTTTGGGTCGATGTGAAAAGCAAAGCTTTTATTAAAGTTGCTGAGATGGGTATTTGTATGTTGGGTAGCCCCTCCAGAGGGCTTTGACCAATCAGACAATCAAAGTCAAAGTGAACTTTATTGTCATCTCAGCCATATACAAGTATACAGATAGACGAAATTGCGAAGCTCAGGGTCCACAGTGTAACAACATGACGTGCAAATAATAAATTAAAAATAGAATTAAAATTTAAAATTAAAACACAAACAAGACAAGACATTGTACAAAGACAAGACAAAGAAGTAGCAGCAATATTGACGTGTAGTTAGCAATATGAACATTGATGCAATGTAGGTATTTACAATCTAGATACATAAATATAGTCAATAGATATGTAATATAATAAGTAAATAATAGATATAGATAATACAGAAATGATCAGTGTATGATAATAGTTGTTTAAGACGTGTAAGCAATGACAGGTCAGAGTGTTTCACAGCAGAAGGATATCAAGAGTGTCAAATCCTTGAAGGTCAGTATGAGATTTTCAGTTCTTTTCTACCTGCACACTCGCTTTTACAGGACAGTGACTCGTACGTATAAAAGTTCTGTTTTTAGAGGTGGTTGAGGCCGTGTGGAAGATCCCAGGGGGCAGCCTGGTGTTAAGGAGTCTAACAGCTTGGGGGTAAAAACTCTCCTGCAGCCTGGAAGATCTGACTCTGATGCATCTTCTCTTGGATGGCAGAAGTGTGAAAAGTCCATGTGTGGAGTGTAAGGGGGTCCTGCTCAATGCTGCAGGCCTTGCGGACACTGCGTTTGTAGAATATGTCCTGTAGTGAAGGGAGAGGCACCCCAATAATGTTCTCTGCTGCCTTCACTATCCTTTGCAGGTGCTTGTGGTTGGATATGTTACTGTTGCCATACCAGACAGTGATACAGCTGGTCAGAACACTCTGTGGTGCCTCTGTAGGACATGGTGAGGATGGAAGGGGGAAGACTTGCTCTCTTCAGCCGCCTCAGGAAGTGTAGTCTCTGCAGGGCTTTCTTGATTAGTGATGAGATGTTATGCGTCCACGTAAGTTCCTCAGTTATGTGCACATCGAGGAACTTGGTACTCCTAACAGTCTCCACATCTAAACCGTTGATGCTGAGTGGGATGTGATTTTTCTGAAGTCCACGATTATCTCTTTTGTCTTGTCGACATTGAGAGACAGATTGTTGTCTTCACACCATGCAGACAGCCGTTCCACCTCATCTCTGTATGCTCTTTCATCATCCCTGCTTATCAGTCCCAGCACCGTCGTATCATCCGCAAACTTGATGATGTGGTTGGTGTTGTGCGTGGCTGTGCAGTCGTGAGTCAGCAGGGTGAACAGCAGTGGACTAAGCACGCAGCCCTGCGGCGCTCCAGTGCTCAGTGTGATGATGCTGGAAGTGTTGCAGCCCATCTGAACTGACTGGGGCTTCTCTGTCAAGAAATCCAGGATCCAATTGTTCAGGCCCAACCTGCTCAGTTTTGCAAAATTTTTTTACAAAATGGTTGTTTTCCTTTTGTTTTGTTCCTCTTCAGTGCACTAGGGGACAGAAAGTCATTCAATTGGAAAAAAAAATGAATAAGCAACAACAAAGAAAGTAATAAAAAGGTTTGCACAGGCCACATGGTTTGAAATCTGCAGGGCACACAATGCCTCAGATCTGAGCTTCTGGTATCCTGCAGTAATAAAGCAAAGGGGAGCTTACAGATTCACATCTGAAAGTCCAATAAGGAACAGGACTGAGGTAATTAATACGAGATTGCACCGCAGTGTTATTATTGTGACACACGCTTGCCATAACGGAAAGCAAATTATAAATGAGTTCGCTGGACTCATATTAATCTTTATAAGGCAAGGAAGCCAACTCATGGGAATAGCACAGAAACAAAAACATTACCTATAAAATAATAGAAGTTACGCTTTCTCTGCAATACCCATGTAATAAACATAAAATCCAGGAAAGCCGCCAAGTGCGTTTGATACATTAATAAAGGCGAATCGCTCGACAACAGGCTTGCCGGTTTGTGCTTTCTTGTCAACCCCATCGATTCTGAGCACACATCAACACTAACACGCAGGAGAGGCGACCCTAAAATACCTCGCTTGTGGATGGAGAAGTCGCTTCTGTCCGTTCACTTTGTTTGACTTTATTGTCATTGTGTAACGCAACGAAATTACTTTTTGTGACATTTAAAGAAAAGTCAAATCATTCCAAATATGTCGTATACAGTGTTACGTGATCAAGTAACCAGAGCAAATTATTATTGCTCAAAGTACAGCAGCATAAATTGTTATTGCACCTGTCAATGAATAGTACATTACATCTATTATATTTATTTCTCTTCTGGTTCGTCCTGCTTCCTGTTCAAAAGCGGCCCACACGCAGCCGACACGGCATTTCTCGATTCCTATTCCTGCTCTTCCAAACCCTTCCCCACACTGCCTGAGGCCTCCCATACACCCCCACGCCGCTTTTCTTGATTCCTATTCCTCCTTCGGACTACCGCATTCCCCGCTCCTCTCTCATGACCCCATTGGTGTCACGTCACCGCCCAATATCTAGCCTGACCGCGTGACCTTTCACTTCAACCATGTGTGCACCTGGGAGTCTTTTCCGTAGCCTGCTACAGAAAGGTACTCTGTCGACCATTGGCATTGGTTTCGCTCCTTGCTATTGGTTTCGCTCCTTCGTATTTTCGTTATACTGCGACGGTTGTTTCTTAAACCTTTGTTATAAAATGAACGACAGTATCTTCTCTGTCGACGGGGTTTTGTACAACGTCCTCTCTATTCCAGGATCCGGCAACTGCCTGTTCCTATCAGTGGGTTATTTCTTGCACTCTCACTACGACATAGGGCAGTAGATTTCGTTGCATCACATTGAGACAGATTTGGAGACGTTCTTCCTGTTGTTCTTTCTAACGCAAGTCGAGTTATCACAACAAGACAGGAGTACTATCAATACATGGCAACATCTGGAGTTTATGGTGGTGTAGCTGAAATTCAAGCTCTTTTCGAGATCCATCCATCCATTCATTTTCCAACCCACTGAATCCAAACACAGGGTCACGGGGGTCTGCTGGGGCCAATCCCAGCCAACACAGGGCACAAGGCAGGAACCAATCCTGGGCAGGGTGCCAACCCACCGCAGTCTTTCCGAGATTCTCCATGCTATTCACAACTGCATCTTTCAAGAAGTATTTATCCATCCATCCATTTTCCAACCCGCTGAGTCCGAACACAGGGTCAGGGGGGTCTGCTGGAGCCAATCCCATCCAACACAGGGCACAAGGCAGGAACCAATACCGGGCAGGGTGCCAACCCACCACAGGACACACACAAACACACCCACACACCAAGCACACACTAGGGCCAATTTAGAATCGCCAATCCACCTAACCTGCATGTCTTTGGACTGTGGGAGGAAATCGGAGCGCCCGGAGGAAACCCACGCGGACACGGGGAGAACATGCAAACTCCACACAGGGAGGACCCGGGAAGCGAACCTCAGGTCTCCTAACTGCGAGGCAGCAGCACTACCCACTGCGCCACCGTGCCGCCCAAGAAATATTTATTTCTTCTTGATTTCTGAATTCCTCTCTCACCGTTTTGTGTTCCTGTTCTTACACCACCGTATGTTATGGCGGGCATCGGCTAGTATTACATATTGTATTACATTAGTAGATTGCATATTACCTATTTAGCTTATTGCACATGTTCAATTAAAAATGATCTCAGACTGAGGAGATTCAGAGTTCAGAAAGTTTATGGCAGATGGGAAAAAGCTCTTTTTTAGTCTGTTTGTGCATACACGGATTGCCCTAAAGCGTCTGCCTGACGGGAGGAGCTCAAACAAAGAATTTCCAGGATGAGTTTTGTCCTTGAGAATGTTTTTGGCCCTTCTCACACAGCGAGTCTTATACAAGAGTTCGAGTGTTGGCAGTTCAGTCCCAATAATGGCCTCTGCTGTTTTTACGACCCGCTGCAAGGCTTCTTTAGCATCCTTGGTGTAGCTGTTGTACCTGCAGGCCATCATGTAGTTAGTTAAGATGCTCTCTATAGTGCACCTATAGAAATTAACCAGCAGCTTCTGGGGGAGGTCAGCTCTCCTTAGCTTCCTGAGAAAACAGAGGCGTCGTTGTGCTTTACCTGTTATAGCCAAGTTGTTGTCAGCCCAGGACAGGTCCTCTGAGATGGTGTCTCCTCGAAACTTAAAGCTGGAAACTCTCTCCACAGCATCTGCATTGATTATCGGACTGTAATCGGTCTTTTTAGTGGTGGTAAAGTTCAGAATAACTTCTTTGGTCTTTTTGGTATTTAAGACCAGGTTGTTCACAAAGCCATATATAAAGCCGGGGGTCCGGTGGGTGCTTTGGCACAGACGTCCTCACCAAGTGCTAGATGGCATTTCATTGGCTTGCTTGGTGTCATCAAGCGGCTCAGTAACACAACACAGCATCTCCCTGCTCTTGTTTACCAGTTAAGATGGAGAGGATTAGAAATGAGGACATTAGAGCAGGGGTCGCCAACTCCGGTCCTGGATGGCCACCGTGGCTGCAGGTTTTCATTCTAACCCTTTTCTTAATGAGTGACCTGTTTTTGCTGCTAATTAACTTCTTTTGATTCATTTTAAGTGACTTGCTCGTGAAGACTCGGACCCCTTAATTGTTTCTTTTTCCTTAATTAGCAGCCAAACAATAATGAGATAGAAAATGAGGCAAAACAATTGGTGTCCATCATACAATATCAGAAAATAAAGAAAGATGAAGGTCTCAGGAATCTGATCAGTCCACTAAACATTTTAGCAGAGCTCTTAGAAAAGAGTAAATCAACAATTTCGTAAATGTCTGCTATTGCACAATGAGAATAGCAACAAGCCACGGAATTAAAGAGTGGGTTTAATTAACAACAAGACTCGGCTCCTAATTAAACAACTGGTTGAAGTTTGAGGCCCTGACTTAGTTGATCTTCTGTTGGCTCACTCCCTTCACATTTCATTTCTGTTTGGGTGCCATTTAAGGAAAGAAATGAAGCAAATCAGAGGAACGATGAAGAAATTCAGGGGAACAAATCTTAAAAAACAAGTCAATTCAAATGAATTCACAAGAAGTTAATTAGCAGCACAAACAGGGCACTCATTAAAAAAAAAAAAAAGGCTTAGAATGAAAACCTGCAGCCACGGTGGTCCTCCAGGACTGGAACTGGCGACCCCTGCATTAGAGGGTCAGCTCAGGTTGGGAGACAAAGTCAGAGAGGTGAGATTGAGTTGGTTTAGACCTGTGCAGAGGAGACATGCTGGGTATATTGGGTGAAGAATGTTAAGGATGGAGCTGCCAGGGAAGAGGAGAAGAGGAAGGCCTAAGGATGTGGTGAGAGAGGACATGCAGGTGACGGGAGTGACGGAGCAAAATGACAAGGAGAGGAAGATAAGGAAGAGGATGATCCGCTGTGGCAACCCCAAACGGGAGCAGCCGAAAGACAAAGATGAAGAAGATAAGGATTAACTTTGTTAGCACAATGCTTTCCACTTTCTCCCACATTGAAATTCTCCACTGAAGTTAAAACCCTTTTCTTTGGAATTCCAAAAAGACCATCCATTAAATACTTTACCTCGGGAAAGTCCTTGACAGACCTGCTGGAGCTTCACGACTAAGCGTATACTTGGAGCGCTCAGTGTAGGTACAGTAATTGGTTTATTACACCCTCTAGCGCCCCCCATGGCAGGCCTCCATTGAGCTTCATCTAATCTCACCCAACTCCTCATCCATCTCCCCTTTATCCACTCTATAAAGTAAACCTCTTTTTTGTAAATTTAGATAGATAGATAGATAGATACTTTATTAATCCCAAGGGGAAATTCACATACTCCAGCAGCAGCATACTGATTATAAACAATATTAAAGAGTGATAACAATGCAGGTATAACTTTGTATTTGGTCCTTTGTATATCATTGTCCATGAACCGTATGTGTGTATTTTATGTTAATAGCTGCCATTGCCCCCACAAGTTCATGTTTCTTAGAATGGCCTAGCAGGCTGTGACATTGATGGGGAGAAAGTTTTTTCCCCACTCCTTCACTAGCCAGGTTTTGCTGGAGATATCCCCCTCTAGTGGTCATTTTTAGAAGTTCTAGAACTTGCTGGGACTCCAAATTCATGAGAGGCAGGAAGTCCCTCACATGAAGTTTTTTACAGGCTGGCCCTCTGCACAGCAACTCAGGAGTTCTCCTGTTGCCACTGGCTTAAAACAAAAAGGGGGGCTTCTTCTCAGGACCTTTGTAATCCAGATATACTACCATCAGTCCTGTGTCACGCCAGCAGTAAAGCATCCTGAGACCATTTATGTCAGCCAAGGCAGTGGGCTCACTCACAATTTGGCCTAAGAACATAGCCAGGAATAAAGATTGGGACCAAAACATCCTGCGAGAGCAACTTCTGCCAACCATCCAAGAACACTTTGGTGACCAACAATGAACAATCCAGCATGATGGGGCACCGGGCCATAAGGCAAAAGTGAGAACTAAGTGACTCGTGGAAGAAAACATTGAAAATTTGGGGTCCATGGCCAGGAAACTCCCCATTGAGAACTTGTGCTCAATCCTCAAGAGGCGGGTGGACAAACAAAACCCCACCAATTCTGATTCTGCAAGAATGGGCTGCTGCCATCAGTCAGGATTGGGCCCAGAAGTTGATGGACAGACAGAATGCTAGGGTGAATTGTAGAGGTCTTGAAAAATAAAGAGGGGCCAACACTGCAAATAAACTTCATGTCATTATCAATAAAAGCCTTTGTAACTTCTGAATTACTGCTTGTAATTCTACTTCAGTATCCCAAAGAAACATCTGAGAAAAAGATCTAAAAACACTGAAGCAGCAAACTCTGTGAAAACCAACACTTGGGTCCTTCTCAAAACTTTTGGCCACGACTGTATTTTAACAGATCTGAGAGTAAAGCAGGGCCCAACCTATCTGTGTGGCTGCAGTCCATCCCATACAAAGACTATTAAGGGTCACAAATTAAGGGTGGGTTGGAGTGGAGTTCCAGGAGACCAGGTCTACCACCCTGCCTCCTATGATTTTTTTATACAAAAAAAAAAAAAAACACATACACACACACATTGAAATTTGGGGTCCATGGCCAGGAAACTCCCCATTGAGAACTTGTGCTCAATCCTCAAGAGGCAGGTAGACAAACAAAAAACCCACCAATTCTGATTATACAAGAATGGGCTGCCATCAGTTAGGATTTGGCCCACAAGTTGATGGACAGACAGCCTGCCAGGGTGAATTGCAGAGGTCAAGAACAAGAAAGAAGGGCCAACACTGCAAATATGGACTCTTTGAATAAACATCATGTCATTGTCAATAAAAGCCTTTGAAACGTCTGAACTTCTGGTAATTCTTCTTCAGTGTCCCATAGAAACATCTGACACAAAGATCTAAACACACTGAAGTAGCAGACTTTGTGAAAACCAACACTTGTGGCCTTCTCTAAACTTTAGGCCACAACTGTATTTGAGGACTGCGGTGGGCTGGTACCCTGCCCGGGGTTTGTTCCTGCCTTGTGTCCTGTTCTGGCTGTTGATTTGCTCCAGCAGACCCCCCCATGACCCTATGTTAGGATATAGCGGGTTGGATAATGACGGACTGACTGACTGACTGTATTTGAGGAAGTCTAGCGGAGACCACTCCCAATTTTTTTCAGTCCAGCTGTTGTATCTCATCACTTTAATGTTGAATTGAAGCTTTCCTGATGTTCTCGTTTTAGGCTGGAAGAGATTGGTGCCTCTGCAAGTAAAGAGTACTCACTGGAGAAAGCCATGGAGAAGATGAAATTGGAGTGGGCTGACACACACTTCAACTTTGTCAAGTACAGAGACACCGTGAGTAGCCCGTCGAGAGGTCTTTCCCAGTAGGACGCTAATGCCGAGCTCCCCAGGCTCATCTGCCTGCACTTGGACTAACGTATGGAGTGGGCGCAGGGGCTCATCACTCTCATAGCTTCTAACTTAAGTAGAAACAGCAGGTTTCCCCAGCATCCGCTTCATCAATTCCATTTTTCACTCTTAAACTGGCAATTCGAATACAAGCGGCTGAAATGAGTTTCCTCCGCAGGGTGTCTGGGCTTTCCCTTAAAGATAGGGTGAGAAGCTCAGTCATCAGTGTAGAGCCGCTGCTCCTCCGCATCGAGAGGAGTCAGATGAGGTGGCTCGGGCATCTGATCAGGATGCCTCCTGGACGCCTCCCTGGTGAGGTGTTCCGGGCATGTCTAACCGGGAGGAGGCCCCGGGGAAGACCCAGGACATGCTGGAGGGACTATGTCTCTCGGCTGGCCTGGGAACGCCTTGGGATTCTCCCAGAAGAGCTAGAAGAAGTGGCTGGGGAGAGGGAAGTCTGGGTATCTCTGCTCAAGCTGCTGCCCCCGCGACCCGACCTCGGATAAGCGGAAGACAATGGATGGATGGATGGAAACTGGCAATTGGAAGGTTGCCAGTTCGAATCCTGTAAATGCCAATAGGGACTCTGCTCTGTTGGGCCCTTGAGCAAGGCCCTTAACCTGCAATCTCTGAGCGCTTTGAGTAGTGAGAAAAGCACTATATACTGTAAATGCAAAAAGAATTATTATTATTAAGCTCACAGTTCTTCTTTCCCTTGGGTTGGTTTTTGTTGTATTGCCACCCATGAGCTCTGTTGGGGGAACAATTACGACAGCTTTCATTTCTGTGGCACATTTTCATAACACAGTCTGTAGCTCAAAGTGCTTTACAAGATGTCAAGGAAACAGTCACTAGAAAAGAAGAGCACGTTAAATTAGCTGAGCATAATAATGGAAAAGTAATACAAAATAAATCAATACAAGCATAAATGACATAGCTATTGTGAAAGATCAGACTCGACACGACAGACACGCAGACTCGGAAATCCCAAAAGCACACACGTTTATTATTTTCTTCACAGCACAAACCCACAATGCTCAGTCCTTTCCTTATTCTTTTCTTCTCCTCTCCTCTTCACTTCACTCCACTCCTCTCCCGCAAGCTCTGTCTTCTACCTCCCAACTCCGGCTCCCCAAATGGAGTGAGGCGGCTCCTTTTATTGTTCACCCAGATGTGCTCCTGGTGCTCCCTGACGCTCTTCCTGGTGTGGTGGAAGTGCTGCAGTCCAAGGCTCCGGGATTGTCCAAGCGCCCCCCTGGCAGTGGTCACGGTCCCCAACAGGATTGAAAGTCCAACCTCTGATGTAAGCTGGGGGGGGGGTCTGGGTGGGTTGCACTGCCTTCTCGTGCCCCAGGGAAGGTATAGCTTCTCTCCCGGTCCTTCCGCTCTCCTGGCATCCCAGTGGGGCAAGGTCCCCGGTCGTCTGCCATGCTGTATAATTAATAGAAAAGCAGAGTCCTTATATAAGCTTATCCCAGCTAGAATAAGGTGCAAGGCGGGGTGGACAGGGCACCAGTCCATCGCAGGGCAAGCATACACACCCTCCCTAACCACACAGTAGGAGCCAATTTAGTATCGCCAATTCACCCATCCTGTATGTCTTTCGAACTTCACACAGACACGAGGAGAACATGCAAACTTCACGCAGGGAGGACCTGGGATGTGAACACAAGTCTCCTTACTGTAAGGTGGCAGCGCCACCGATGTGCCACCGTGCCGCCCACTTTTATATAATACCTTTTCATAATGAAGACTATTCCAAGACACTTTATGGGCCCTGTACTATAGAAGATTGGTCATTGAGTTTTTATATAGTGCCTTTCTGTAATGAGCTCCATCCCAAGACACTTTATGTGTACAGCATTGTGAAGAATTGTTCACGGAGCTTTTTATATAGTGCCTTTCCATAATGGACACCATATCGGCACTTTATAGGTACAGTAGTGTAGAACAGGGGTCGCCAACTCCAGTCCTGGAGGACCACCATGGTTGCAGGTTTTCATTGTAACCCTTTTCTTAATTAGTGACCTGTTCTTGCAGATAATTAACTTCTTTTGAACTCATTTGAATTGATTTGCTCGTGAAGACTAAGACCCCTTAATTAGCAGCCAAACAATAATGAGATACAAAATGAGCCAAAACAACTGGTGTCCATCATACAATATCTGAAAATAAAGAACGATGAAGGTCTCAGGAATGTCGATCTGCTCAGGTCCACAAAACATTTTAACAGAAAAGAGAAAATCAACAATTTCAGAAATGTCTGCTAATGCACCACGAGAGCAGAAACAGTTTGCGGAATTAAAGAACGGGTTTAATTAACAAGAATTGGCGCCTCATTAAGCAGCTGGTTGGAGTGAACTTGGCTGGAGTTTGAGGCCCTGACTTAGTTGGTGTTCTGTCGGCTCCCTCGCTTCACATTTCATTTCTGTTTGGGTGCCATTTAAGGAAAGAAATGAAGCAAATCAGAGGAACGATGGAGAAATTCAGGGGAACAAATCTTAAGAAAGCAATTCAATTAAAATTGAAAGTTAATTAGCAGCCCAAATAGGGCACTCATTAAAAAATGGGTAAGAATGAAAACCTGCAGCCACGGTGGTCCTCCAGGACCGGAGTTGGCGACCCCTGGTGTAGGAGATTGGTCCCTGAGCCTTTATAAAAATGTCATATAGTGGCATAGAAGGTTGGTCCATGAGCTGTTATATAGCGCCTTTCCAAAATGAGCCCTGTCCTATGGCCCTTAACAGGTGTGGCTCATCTGTTTGCTCCTTTATTGTTTCTCTCAGAGCTACACAGCGAGAGAGACTGGAGGAGACTGAACCACAGCAGCCTTGTGACGTGCTGTATAGCCCAGCGCCTCATCCCTCGTGCCACGTGAACTGACCGACTGGCTGGTTGAAGTGCAGAACCCTTAGCACTCCCCCCACTAACGCTGCTTCTTTTAATTGGACCCCCTCCCAGTCTTTCAACTGCTATTTCCATTTTCAAATTTTTAATTTTTTTGTAATCTATCAGAGTGTCAAATGCTGCTTATCAATGGAAGAATTAAAAAAAAAAAAAAAACAACAACAACAAAATAGCAAATAAAGTTTTACAGCTAAAAAACAATTTCCATCTCTTTTAACGCTGGGCCCAATCTGGCAGTCCCAGCTATTTGAATTTAGTCATTCCGGCCACTGAAAGAACAAAAGCTCATTAATGTCACCTCAGATGACTGCAGCTGCTTTGTGGTGAAGTGTTTCTTGCTTGCGTTTTTTATATATATATATATATATATATAACTATTTATTACAGCAGTCTGAATGGCTCTTTTATTTTCTGTTTTTTTTTTTCCTTTCAAGCTACTCAAAGTGACAGAAAATAAAAAAAATCACTTTGTTCGAGTTACTTTTTTATACATAAGTGCCTCTCCACTTACGGATTTGCTGCTTTTTTACTTCTGGCTCCAAAAGAATGAAGGTTTTAAAATCAGAAAAGGACGGTAATTGTCAACATTATGACATGGGTGATAACTGCAGGGTGCTTAGAGGGGAACATTTCTGATGGCCACTGCCAAAAACGTGCCAATATGATGATGATGATATCCATCCATTATCCAACCCGCAATATCCTAACTACAGGGTCACGGGGGGTCTGCTGGAACCAATCCCAGCCAACACAGGGCGCAAGGCAGGAAACAAACCCCGGGCAGGGCGCCAGCCCACCGCAGGGCACACGCACACACACTAGGGACAATTTAGGATCGCCAGTGCACCTGACCTGCATGTCTTTGGACTGTGGGAGGAAACTGGAGCACCCGGAGGACCCGGGAAGCAAACCCAGGTCTCCTAACTGCAAGGCACTGTGCCACTGTGCCGCCCTGATGATGATATAATTTACTGAATTGTCTTTTCGCATGACCTTTAGGGGTCAGAGCATAGGGTCAGCCATTGTACAAGACCGCCTGGAGCAATGTTCAGGTTAAGGGACTTGCTCAGTAGAGTAGGATCCCTTCTGACCGTAATGAGATTTTCTGCATACGTCTTGCACCGCATTCCCGGGAAACGCTATTTTGTGCAACTGTGTGCTGCAATAAAGTGGATGGATGGTAGGAGAATAAAGCCACTTGACTTGACTTGACTTGACATGTCTGTAGAGCAGGGGTCTCCAACTCCAGTCCTGGAGGGCCGCAGTGGCTGCAGGTTTTCATTCTAAATGTTTTAATTAGTGACCAAATTTGGCAGCTAATTAACTCTTTGCCTTAATTTTAATTGATGCACAACTTAAGTCTCAGGCCCCGTCATTATTTCTTATTTCATTAATTAGCAACCAAACAATATTAAGACACAAAATGTACCAACACATAAACAACAACCTGCGTCCATCACACAATAACTGAAAATAAAGAAAGGCAGTGGGACTGATCTGCTGTTTCCTGTCTGCCTTAACGTAACAGAGCATAACATTATCATACACACTGTGAAGAGGACTGAGACGGGACAAGGTGAAGAGCTGGGGGGTCTTACAGAGATTCCCGTTTGAGGGCAATTACACGAAGTTGAAATTAAGCCAAACAAAAGGTTATGAGGAAAGATTAAAAGAGCTGAGCCTAATGCTTGCATAAAGTTTGGGTCTTGTTACAGGAGGTGACGCTCAAGTTTTATAACTCACGGGTGAGGCCTCGTCTAGAGTCCTGTGGACAGTTTTGGTCTCCATGTTACAAAAATGACATAGCAGCACTGGAGAAAGTCCAGAAAAGAGCAACAAGGCTGATTCCATGGCTACAGTGGATGAGTTATGAGGAAAGATACAAAGAGCTGAGCCTAACGCTTGCATAAGGGTTGGGTCTTGTTAGGTTTGAATACACAATGTGGGGGTCTGAAAATCAAAAATGCACCTCATGAGAAGGACTAAGGAGTCATAGTGGACTTGTCACCAACAGCTGGCAGCCAGAGTTCAGAGGCCATTAAGAAGGCTAACTAGAATGTCAGGTTATATAGCGCCTTGATGCGTGGAGTACAAGTCACAGGACGTTCTGCTGAAGTGTTTAGAACTCACTGGTGAGGCCTCATCTGGAGTCCTGGGTGCCGTTTTGGTCTCCATAAAGATACAGCACTAGAGATTTGGATAGGAATATAAAGAACAAGCTGGTGACGTTTGCAGATGATACCCAATGTTGGCTGACTGGCAGATAATCAAGAATCCATTGAATTATTCCAGGGGTCTTGGACAGCAGATACACTCAGGCTGATTTGTGGCAGATGAAGTTTAATGTCAGTACTACATGTAGGAAGTAGAAATGTGAGGTTTGAATACACAATGGGAGCTCTGAAAATCGAAAGTTCACCTTATGAGAAGGGCTTAGGAGTCACAGCGGACTCGTCACCAACAACTGCCAGACAGGGTTCAGAGGCCATTGTGAAGGCAAACAGAATGTCGGGTTATATAGCGCGTTGATGTGTGGAGAACAAGTCCCAGGAGGTGATGTTCAAGCTTTATAACTCACGGGTGAGGCCTCGTCTGGAGTCCTGTGGGCAGTTTTGGTCTCCATGCTACAAAAATGACATAGCAGCACAGGAGAAAGTCCAGAAATGAGCAACAAGGCTGATTCCAGGGCTACAGGGGATGAGTTATGAGGAAAGATTAAAAGAGCTGAGCCTAATGCTTGCAGGTTTGAATACACAATGTGGGGTCTGAAAATCAAAAGTACGCCTTATGAGAAGGACTAAGGAGTCATAGTGGACTCGACACTGTCAGCTGGCAGGCAGGGTTCAGAGGCCATTGAGAAGGCTAACAGAATGTCAGGTTATATAGCGCCTTGATATGTGGAGTACAAGTCACAGGAGGTGACACTCAAGCTTTATAACACACTGGTGAGGCCTCATCTGGAGTCCTGGGTGACATTTTGGTCTACATAAAGACACAACAGCACTGGAGAAAGTCCAGAGAAGATTCCAGGGCTACAGGGGATGAGTTATGAGGAAAGATTCAAAGAGCTGAGCCTAACGCTTGCATAAGGTTTGGGTCTTGTTAGGTTTGAATACACAATGTGGGGTCTGAAAATCAAAAGTACACCTTATGAGAAGGACTAAGGAGTCATAGTGGACTTGTTACCATCAGCTGGCAGCCAGAGTTCAGAGGCCATTGAGAAGGCTAACAAAATGTCAGGTTATATAGCGCCTTGATGTGTGGAGTACAAGTCCAAGGAGATGACGCTCAACCTTTACAACATGCTGGTGAGGCCTCCTCTGGAGTTCTACGTTAGGGAGTCAAGGCTGGGGGGCTGACTTTATAATGAGGGCAGTAGCACTGCTGCCTCACAGTTAGGAGACCTGGGTTTGCTTCCCGGGTCCTCCCTACGTGGAGTTTGCATGTTCTCCCCGTGTCTGCGTGGGTTTCCTCCCACAGTCCAAAGACATGCAGGTTAGGTGCATTGGCCATCCGAAATTGTCCCCAGTGTGTGCTTGGTGTGTGGGTGGGTGTGTGTGTGCCCTGTGGTAGGCTGGCGCCCTGCCTGGGGTTTGTTCCTGCTTTGCGCCCTGTGGTGGCTGGGACTGGCTCCAGCAGACCCCCGTGATCCTGTGTTAGGATATAGCGGGTTGGACACTGACCAACTTTATAATGAGTGTCATCAAGAGCATGGGGACACCGTTGGAAACTTTTTAAGGGTAAATTTCGCACAAACGTTAGGAAAGCTTTCCTTCACACTGAGAACCACAGACACCTGGAATAAGAGACCAAGCAGTGTGGCAGACATTAGGACTTTATGGACTTTCAAAACTCGACTTGATGTTGTTTTAGAAGAATTAGGCGGGCAGGACTGGAGAGCTTTGCTGGGCTGAATGGCCAGTTCTTGTCCAGACTGTCGTAATGTTCTAATCTGCAGGTCTTTCTAATAAGCACACCGTCTTTCATAGCAGTTAACATAACCAGGTTGTCTTTCGGAATGTGACCCTGCAGGAAACCCCATGCCGACATAGGGCGGACATGTAAACATGGACGACTACTGGACAGAGGATTCAAATCCAGGCTGTGGATACTGTATGTGAAGCAGCAGTGCTAACCACTGCGCCACCATGTGTTGAAGCGAAAAATACACAGTTTGAATCAGGGCTCTCAGGAGTTGGAAGGATAGGCAAACAGAGTGATTCGTTTTATTGTAATAAATAATAATACAGACGCGACCAAATTAGGCCAAACTGAGCTGAGCCTCGAACAAGCCAAAAATCACAATTTATATAATCATTTCTTATCATCTTGACCTCGCTCGTAACAATGCATTTGTTGTCTATTCTGACTCACTACTCCAGCTGGCTTCTCACGGGCCTTTCTTGGCCACCACTATTTTCTGCATGTCGTCACTCAATACCATTTTCTGCTTCCCTTATTTCTTAGCCGGCCTTCAAACAGCAGGTGTTCCCTCTTCTCTGTCCTCGGGTAGTTTCCGTACGTCATTCTCTTCCTGCTCTGTCTTACTGAGTTACTCCATATTGGTGGTTTTGCTCTGAGCTTAATTAAAAAAGACTTATGGCAAATGCCTTTTTTTAACTATTTGCTTGACATTTCTAATTCATCCTAAATTTTAATGCTTATAGAAGCTCTTAATTAGTTTTATGTCTTTTTATGCTAATACATGAGTTTCTATTTTCCATAAATCCCCACTTTGAGGCTTATTCAAGCCTCACCACCTAACCTGAAATTCCAAAAGAAAGGTAGGGGATGTCAGTTCAGATCTTCTTCGGAGCCTAATACAGTTCTTCTCAATCTCCAACAACCCGTACCCCTCCTCTGGCGCCACAGGAGCCAAACATTGCCCACCCCCCATCAATCATGTTTGCTCCTCTGCATTCCATATTTAAAGTGACTTTATGTCATGGTGGAACAGTGGAGGGCTGTAAACTTGGGCACACAAGACCACCTCTCCCACCAGCAGGCCGCACTGCCTGTCGAGACATTCCTGATTTTTCATTGTGAGAAAACCGAACCTAAGTGTGGATGACATGAAAATCCAACAGATCCATTTCTGATCTTTTACTGTCTTCACCTATTCCACCAACACTAGATAGTCTTGTTGACCACTATAACTCAGCCCTTCACTCAGCATTAGATAAAACAGCTCCTTTAAAACATAAGGAGGTTTCCTTTAAACGCTCAGCTCCTTGGTATAACTCAGAATTGCGATCTATGAAAGCAGCTGGCCGACGCCTTGAGAGAATGTCACGTAAGACTGGCCTCACCGTGCACATCCAGGCTTTCTCTGACCACCAAAGAGCTTACAGAGAAGACCTAACTTCTGCCAAGAACACCCATTACGGCAGAATAATGGAAAGTGGCCACGATAACCCAAGGGTTCTGTTCTCTGTAGTTAATAAACTACTCGAACCCGCATCTGGCCCAACTACCTCTTCTACTGAAGTCTGTAAGGAATTCCTCCACTTTTTCCGTAATGAAATTAACAATCTAAATAATTCAACTAACATAAATACATCATCTGTTTATATCTCTCCCTGTTTTCCCACTCCATCCAGCTCCTTCTCTAAGTTCTCACCAGTCACATCTGCGTTTGTTAATAACCTGCTTTGTAAGATGAGGCCGACTACTTGTGTACTGGACCACATCCCCACCACACTACTTAAATCCTGCCTTCATGCCATAATCCCGACTGTTACAACAATAATAAACTCGTCTGTGCCGCTCACTTTTAAAATTGCTTCTGTAACCCCAATGTTAAAAAAGTCTGGTCTTGATGCTGACAATCTTAACAATCTCCGGCCTATTTCCCACTTACCTTTCCTGTCAAAAGTTCTTGAGCGTGTTGTAGTTTCCCAACTCACCAATTACCTAACCTCTAATAATTTGATAGAACCCTTTCAGTCTGGTTTCAGGGCGCGGCACAGCTGTGAAACTGCTCTGCTACGGGTAACCAATGATTTGCTTATGGCAGCAGACTCTGGACAAACCAGCATATTAATTCTGTTAGACCTCAGTGCAGCATTTGACACTCAGGTCAGACATGACATCCTACTGTCCAGAATGGAGAACATGCTGGGTATCTCTGGCACTGCCCTCCACTGGTTCAAGTCCTATCTGACTGATAGGCAAGAGTTTTGTTAGTCTTGGCAACAGCAGATCTAGCTCAGCGCCAGTCACACAAGGAATCCCTCAAGGCTCTGTCCTCGGTCCTCTGCTTTTCTGTATTTACATGCTTCCCCTTGGCCATATTATCCGTAGCTATGGACTGGGTTATCATTTTTATGCAGATGATACTCAACTCTACTTCAATGTTAAAAGTGGAACTTCATCAGAGCTTTCTCAGCTCACAACCTGCCTTAGTGAACTTAAAACCTGGATGGAGCAGAACTCTTTAAAATTAAATTGCAATAAAACTGAACTCCTGCAAAGTTGGACTAAAATGCAACGTAATAAAACAAGCTCCTTCCCAGTCTATCTTGGCGGTGATCTCATCAGAGCTGCCTCTACTGTAAAGAATCTCATTTTTGATTCCGCCCACATAAATCACATTAAGAAACTTTCTTACTTTCACCTCCGTAACATATCCCGTGTTCCCTCCTTCCTCTCCTTTTCTAATGCTAAGAAGCTTTTATCACATCCCACATCGATTATTGTAATTCCCTACTGGCAGGTGTCCCTTCTAATCTTATATCACACCTCCAGCTTATTCAAAACTCGGCTGCAAGAGTCCTTACACAGACCAGCAGCAGCGAGCACATCACACCCATCCTGCTCCGTCTCCACTGGCTCCCTGTGTCTTACAGAATCGAATATAAAATCCTACTAATAACCTACAAAGCCTTAAATAACCTCGCACATCAGTGACCTTCTCCATCACTATGTGCCTGACCGCCCACTGAGGTCCTCTGATTCTGGTAATCTTGTTATACCCCACACTAATCTACACTCCATGGGTGACAGAAGATTCTGGAATGACCTACCAAAATTAATCAGGTCGGCTGACTCCATGAATTCTTTTAAAAAACAACTCAAAACTCATCTGTTCATTAAGGCTTTTAGCTCTGCTTGACTTTATCACCCTTCTCTCAGTTTACTTCTCTGTCAAGATGCTCATGTAACCTGTATGTGTGTGTGTGAGACCGTCAATTAAGTTGTCTGTTTCTTTTTTTTTTCAGAATTCACTGTCTTAATCTTCTTTATTTATTTATCTGGTTTGTACAATGCTATATACTGTATACGCTGCCGTTCTTTATTATATTCTGTAAGTGCCTTGAGCATGGGAAAGGTGCTATATAAATAAAATGTATTATTATTATTATTATTAAGTACAGCCCAGGGAGAGCATCTTTCAGATTTGGGTTTATAACTGAGCTCCTTTATAGCTGCACAGTTCATTGACCACTTTAAGGATTCATAACACTGTGCCTTCTTTTTTTGAGCTGTCAAGCTCCCTCTCTGATAAATGTAATAATAATCTGTCTCCTCCATCTGCTAATGCACAGTTCTGATGCCGGAGTGTGCTCTCTTTTGATTTTCCACAGGGCACCAGCATTCTGTCGGCGGTGGATGACATACAAGTACTGCTGGATGATCACATCATCAAAGCACAGACTATGCGTGGATCTCCATTCATCAAGCCAATTGAAGCAGAGTGCAAGGTGGGTGAAGGCCGTCTTAATACTATTGTTGAAGGGAGGTATTGTTGGGGGGGTTAGCGTAACCCCCTCAGGGGTTAGCCTACTCTCGCATGCTATAAGCTTAACAAGGATGTGGAAAGACACACACACACACACACACACACACACACTCTCACTCAGTCCCTATGCACTTGAGTAGTGATTATGAGTGATGCCTACACAACCGGTCACTCCTCAGTACTCCACACAGGACTATCCATGATACATGGATGTCATCTGATATAACCCAGGCCATAAAGGCCACATAGAGAATAACCCTAAATATAGAAAGTCTGACATACCTTGATCCAGAAGGAAAAAAAACTGAGTGAAGAAGGTGGCTAATAAAGGAGGTCACTAGGATAGCTACGAGAAACCTGAAGGAGTTACAAGCTACAGTAGATAACATTGGAGAGAATGTGAAGACGACTACTGTTGTGCAGGTGCTTCACCAGTCACAGCTTTACAGGAGTGACGGACAAAGAAAAACACTCGCAGGACATCTCTGCAGAATGTCCATTGGAGACTCTGAAGTCCTTTGGAAGGAGGTTCTGTGGTCTGATGACACCAAAAGTGGTGACTGAAAGGCATGTTTGAACAGTGTGGTTAAGTCAGTCACTACAAAATGGAAAGAGTATTACACAGTTGGAAATTAGCTAGAGCAGGCCTCCCACAAAAACTGAGGACGACGAGTGAGGAAGGCCACCAAGAGACCTTTGAGAACTTTAAAGAAGTAACAAGCTACAGTGGCTGAAATTGGAGATACTGGACAGACAACAAGTGAGAGAATCTTTTTTAGAATACATAAGTCCTTGACACGCTAAGGTGTCACTGCTCCGATTTACCTGCCTGTGGGGCACATTGGGAATTGTAATCCTATGGGACCACCCTGCCAGGTGTCATGTGTGCCATCATGCTTCTATGTCGCTACTCCCATTTACCTGCCTGCAGTGCATGTTGGGAATTGTAGTCCTATGGGACCGCCCTGCCAGGTGTCATGTGTGGCCATAATGCTTCTATGTCGCTACTCCCATTTACCTGCCTGCAGTGCATGTTGGGAATTGCAGTCCTATGGGACCTCCCTGCCAGGTGTCATGTGTGCCATCATGCTTCTATGTCGCTACTCCCATTTACCTGCCTGCAGTGCATGTTGGGAATTGTAGTCCTATGGGACCGCCCTGCCAGGTGTCATGTGTGGCCATAATGCTTCTATGTCGCTACTCCCATTTACCTGCCTGCAGTGCATGTTGGGAATTGTAGTCCTGTGGGACCGCCCTGCCAGGTGTCATGTGTTGCCACCAGGTGGAGCTGCAGGGATGGACCATCCGCCTCACTTGGAAGTTCCTCTTGCGAACCTTGCCCAAACTCGGGATATACTTCCTGGGTCCAACTTAAAAGGAGACCCCTCCCTAACCCAGCCTCACCTTAAAGCGACACTCACCATGAGGAGCAGAAGGTGTAAGAGAACTGTTATTTCATTCCACAATTGTGTTTACTGGTTGTGTTTATCGGAATAGTGTTCATGATGAGTAAAAACCCTTTATTTAAACCCAGGTCTTTGTTCTGGGTGATATCGTGTCTGAGGTTTGGGGGCTCTGTGGGGGCCCCATGGTGGTTACAAGGGGAAAAATGGCATCGTGGAGATGTGCAAAGCTCATAGAGACCTGTGCACACCGTCTCTATGCTGTCATGGTGGCCATCTACTAAACACTGACTTGGGGTGTGAACACTTGTTAGAACATATCATTTAATGTAGACCTCTTAGAGGAGATAAACTTTCACTGTGACATTAAAGAGTCTTTTTTATGTAGGACAGAGAGAGAGATGTTGGAAGCATGCGCTGATTATAGCGTGGCGCCAACAAACCACCTGGTATAGCGGGTGAAACCTCAGCACCACACTAAGGTGGCTGGAGTGCCAATCCAGCCATCGACCCCCAAGTTTTCCCTGTAAGTTGGAGGACCTGTTTGCGGGGCTGGATACAGATTCACGTCATACCCAGGACGGAGCAGTGGCAGGTTAAGGGCCTTACTCAGGGGCCCAATGGAGTGGAGTCACTCCTGGCGTTTGTGGAATTTGAACCAGCTACCTTCCGATTGTCGGCGCAGATCCATAACTTCAGGGCCACCACTCCACCTTTATGTGAAAAAAGCCAAATTGAATCCACTGGGATTCAGTGCTGTGCTGTATAACAATGAAACGTGAATACTTTCCAAGGGCTGAATGCTGGAAGTGGGCGACTGTGAAATACCAGACTTCCTTGACCAAAATCGCGGCCTATTTGTTTTTTTTTACACTAAGCTGGCTTTGCTGCTCATGAGGTTTGTCGTTCCTGCATGGTTTTTGTTTTTCTGATCAAAATGACAACACAGTGCTGCCAACCTGACATCAAACTCGTAAAAAAAATAAAAAGCAAGACGAATGGCATTTTGAATTTTAATGTTCATGCAGAGCAAACTCCATTCACCCCACACTTTTGTGTCGTTGTGGAACAGCGAATGTGCTGGGAGGGAAAATGACCGGGTGACCTTTTTTCTTTTCACTCCTTCCATGATTTATGTCTCTGTTCCTCCAGGTTGCATTTTTCTTTTTCCTTTTTATTTGTCCTTATCGATTCTCTATGCACTCCTCCTAATTCTACAAGCAGATAAGATCAGTTATCTGCCAAGGGTGGAGTGCTGAAACAAACAGATGGAGGTAACTGGGTAAATGAAGAGCTGCTGTTGAAGATGGGTGGGCACCGTGTGGCTTTGGTCTTTTCCAGTTCTCGTTTTTCTTGATTTCATTATCCTGATGTTTTTTTTGTTTATGCCCTTTATGGTTTGATAAAAAAATAGCAAAATGAAGAGCTCCCATACTTTAGAGGAATCCACCTGGGTCACAATGAGGAGGAATTGTGGCACCTGCTTAAAGTCATAACCACCACACCAACCCTCTTCTTCTTCTTCTTCTTCTTCTTTTGGCTGCTCCTGTTAGGGGTTGCCACAGCGGCTCAACTTCTTCCATATCTTTCTGTCCTCGTCATCTTGTTCTGTCACACCCATCACCTACATGTCCTCTCTCACCACATCCATAAATCTTCACTTAGGCCTTCCTCTTACCTGTCAGCTCTATCCTTAGCACCCTTCTCCCAATATACCCAGCATGCATCTCTCCTCTACACATGTCCAAACCAATGCAATCCCTCCCAACCGTCCCACCTGAGCTGTAATGTCCTCATTTCTAATCCTGTCCATCCTCGTCACCCTCAATGCAAATCTTAGCATCTTTAACTCTGCCACCTCCAGCTCTGTCTCCTGTGCCACCATCTCCAGCTCATATAACACAGCTGGTCTCACTACCGTCCTGTAGACCTTCCCTTTCACTCTTGCTGATACCCGTCTGTCACAAATCACTCCTGACACTCTTCTCCACCCACTCCACCCTGCCTGCACTCTCTTCTGCACTTCTCTTCCACACTCCCCATTACTCTGTACTGTTGATCTCAAGTATTTAAACTTCTCTACCTTTGCCAACTCTACTCCCCTCATCCTCACCATTCCACTGACCTCCCTCTCATTCACACACATGTATTCTGTCTTGGTGGTCCTACTGACCTTCATTCCTCTCCTCTCATATCTCCAGCTCTCCAGGGTCTCCTCAACCTGCAGATCACAATGTCATCAGCAAACATCACAGTCCACGGGGACTCCTGTCTAATCTCGTCTGTCAGCCTGCCCATCACCATTACAAATAAGGAAGGGCTCAGAGCCAATCCCTGATGTAATCCCACCTCCGTCACTCCTACCGCACCACCACACCAACCCTAATAGGGTGAAAGTGCTGCCTTAAACCAGGGGGCTTTAACACCCTTGTCCAGCATAGCCCAGCAGAGTGCCGAGTGTTTATACCTGTGGATCACTCACATCTGCAATTGGTTTAATTTTGGGTGGTCTTTTGCAGGAGTGGGAAGAAAAGCTGGTGCTGATGCAAGACATCCTGGATGCCATGCTCAAGTGCCAGGCTACTTGGCTCTACCTAGAGCCCATCTTCAGCTCCGAAGACATTATTGCTCAGATGCCAGAAGAGGGCAGAAAATTTGGCATCGTGGACTGCTATTGGAAGGATATCATCGCTGAAGCAGTAAGTTACAGAGGCACCTGGGCAATCCTGTGCCCATCACCCGTCTCGCGAGCTCTGCATTTACACATTGGCTAGTTGGTTTGATGTGCCATTGCATCTTAAACAGGAGAGAATGAAGCGAATGGATGAATCGCATCACACAGAAGCTCAATAGGCCCCTTCACTTTTTGTACATTATGTCCTGTTGCAGCCTTGTGCTAAAATCATTAAAGTAATTTTTTCCCCTTGTCACACACCCCAGAATGACAAAGCGAAAAGAGGATTTTAGGAAATTTTGGAAATTTTTTAAAAATGAAAAAAAGTGTAATATTCCATTGGCACAAGTACTCCGTTCCAATGCTCTGACACTTGGTGCATCCCATTCTATTGCCCATCGTTGAGATGTCAACGCCAATACATCTACACACCACATAATATCTGTCCGGACAGCACAGCGGGCTCATGAGGGTATAACAACATCCAGAAATCCCACTCGGAGACCTGGATGTAGTGAACGCAACAGCTTCCTGCCCGTTGAACATGTAGCTCTTGTAATCAAAACGATGGTGCTGCCAGGCATATAATGGTTAACCTAGAATACATAGCCATGGTAAATACCCAAGGTGTCATGTGTGCCATCATGCTTCTGTGTTGCTACTCCCATTTACTTGCCTGCAATGCATGCAGGGAATTGTAGTCCTATGGGACCGCCTTGCCAGGTGTCATGTGTGCCATCATGCTTCTATGTCACTACTCCCATTTACCTGCCTGCAGTGCATGTTGGGAATTGTAGTCCTATGGGACCATCCTGCCAGGTGTCATGTGTGCCATAATGCTTCTGTGTTGCTACTACCATTTACCTGCCTGCAGTGCATGTTGGGAATTGTAGTCCTATGGGACCACCTTGCCAGGTGTCATGTGTGCCATCATGCTTCTATGTTGCTACTCCAATTTACCTGCCTGCAGTGCATGTTGGGAATTGTAGCCCTATGGGACCGCCCTGCCAGGTGTCAAGTGTTGCCACCAGGGGGAGCTGCAGGGATGGACCATCCGCCTAGTAAATACCCAAGTTATTGGCTTACATATTTACTGTGCTGTACTTTCTATCATTATTTTAATGTGAACTTTCCCTACTTAGAAATTCAAAGTTTACCGTATAGTGGTGTGTGCTTCGACTCGTAGGCAGCAGCACCCAGTTTTGTGCATCACATGTCTCTTGAGTGTTGTACCGTTATCTCTGTTTCATTTACTTTTGCAAATAATACTGTGAACTGCGTCATGGCTCTCATGGCTGAAGTACAGTACAGTATGCATGCCATGTGTTCATAATATAAGTATTAAACAATGTAACAAATGAGATGGGGTGGCAGGGTGGCACAGTGCCAGTGCTGCTGTTTTGCGTCAAGGTGAGCAGAGTTTGTATCCCAGGTGTTCCCTGCATGGACTCTGTGCATTCAACCTGTGCTTGAATGGGTTTCATCCCAACGACATGCAGGTTCGGTGGCCCCTAATGCTTGTGTCACCCTGGCGCCTCAGTCCAGGAATTGTTCCTGCTTTATACCCGATGCTAGCTGGGATGGGCTTCATCTACCCAGGATAAGCACCTTAAGAAGATGGATGGATGGATGGATGTGTCTGCTTCTCATGCTTGCCCATCTCTTCAGGATTGGGCTGGGGGTCTCCTCCCGCACTCCTGGCCTTTTGCAGTGCCAGACGTCTCACTTGTCACAGAGGCACAAACACCAAATTGCTGCCCTCAGACTTTGCCCTCAGGTTTATGATGTTGGCTCATAGTGTCTTCCATTTCGTTTTGTGCTCAACTATGTCCTTCTAATCGGGTGCATCACTCTCTTTTCTCTTTATTTAGTTAAAAGACACTAAAGTCTTGGTAGCCACGTCCCAGACGAATATGCTGGGGCGACTGCAAGAATCCAACGTCCTGCTGGAGGAAATTCAAAAGGGGCTCAACACCTACCTCGAAAAGAAAAGGCTCTTCTTCCCCAGGTATGACACGCCTGACACCCTGTGTCCATTGTAGCAGCTGAAGCCATCGGCCGAGTGTAGCGTTGAGATGAGGCCGGAGGTTCGCGTTTGATCTGAGATGAGGTCTAAGCAGAGCGGCAGAGACGGGCGCACAGCGGCTAGCAGCTTCCAGTTTGAGCTTTGGATGTTTCTGTCAGTGTCCGCCAATTTTTTCAGACACAAATAGTCATTTATGCCAAAACTGAGGCAATGGGGCCTGATACTGCTTAATCCCCCCATCGCCTCCTTTTTGTATTTTCTCTTAATTGATTTCTTTTCCCAGTTTCTCTCATTAGCTAATATTTAGCTTTCATTGAACAAATTTTATCTGCATTTGAAGCAAGAAAGCTTAACTAATTAGGGATTATTATCTGACACAGTGGGCTTTAATGGGAGCGGAGCGCTCATCAGCATGCTGAGTCTTCCGCAGGGCAGTTGTTTCAGTACCAGTCAAATCAAAAAAGCTGTAATTGCAAATAATTAAATAAATAAATTGATTAATTAAGGAATGCAAGCCACCTGTCGATGTAATGCCTCAGAGCTAGCTACAGAATGCAATCTAATCCATTGGGGTCATCCGAGTAAGGAAATGCTGACAACTCTGGAATATTTTAGGGTGTCAACACGGCCCTCCCTGATTACTTACTGTGCTCAACAAAAACACTCGATGGCAGAAGAAAACAAGATAGAGGGCCATAGCCACGTGGTGGAGTGGCCTCGGATTAATTCGGCTCTTCCGATGGTTTTGTCAGACTCGGAGCTTCTTTGGTCATGTCGTCTCTGGATAAGTGACACTTCCTTCTGGGCTGTCGTCCTTTAAAAACTCTGGGACTGGAAGTGTTGGGGTCAGTTGGCCTCACTGGGCAGTTTCTGAAGGCGGTGGAGGAAGAAAATGACAAGACAGTTAGCAGCAGCGCCCGCTTTCAGCCCGGGGTGGTATTACATACCTAGGGAGAACTTGGATGGTGATCCTCAGACACACATGCATGAAACCATCTGTAACACAGCACTTTTTCACTTCTCTTATATAGTGCCTTTGGGATTTGTTGCAGTGTATATGTTATATATAGAGCCTTTCAGGGACTTCTGCCTTCCTATTTGTTATACAGTGCCTTTCACATCTATCTATCTATCTATCTATCTATCTATCTATCTATCTATCTATCTATCTATCTATCTATCTATCTATCTATCTATCTATCTATCTATCTATCTATCTATCTATCTATCTATCTATCTATCTATCTATGCATGTGCACAAACAAAAGCACAATTCCCTCATCTCCCTCTCCCTTTCCTTCTTCCTCTCATTCCATTCCTCTAGTTGAGCTTTGTCCACTCCCAGCTCGGGCTTCCTGAGGTAAGGCAGAGCATCTCCTTCTCCTTTTATCTGAGAACACGGAAGTAGGGGTGGCAATTCCCCACAGCATCCCTGGTGGCATCCACGAAACCCAACAGGGCTGTGGGACTACAAATCCCAGCATGCTCTGCAGTTGTTCGAATGGGTACTGAGGCTCAAGGATGCTGCCGTCTGTCTGTCTGTCTGTCTGTCTGTCTGTCTGTCTGTCTGTCTGTCTGTCTGTCTGTCTATCTATCTATCTATCTATCTATCTATCTATCTATCTATCTATCTATCTATCTATCTATCTATCTATCTCATAACATGTTTGTTATAATATTAAGTTTAATGTCACTGTCTCTGTACACACTATTATGGATTCATTCATACAGGCAGACCAAGTATGGTATGCAGGGGCTCAGCATTTAGAATTGCCAAGCCAAGCACAGGATTAGATAGCCAAAAGACAACTGGAGGATTGAATAGTCAGCCTAAAGACAGATTAATATACATTAATCTCCTCTGTCAGCACAAAATCCTCTTTCCTTGTTGGGAGAATGAGAACTGCATGTAGGCATTGTGCTATTACTGCATTTTTGAAGGTAGGGTTTGAGTCCTTTCCTGTCCTTGTTTGGAGACCGGAAAGAGCCTGCACGTGGAGCAACCAGTATATAAGGATGGACCTACTGCCAATACACTTTGAAGCTACTTGAAGGACGTAAGATTATGTCCTTTGTCCGGAAAATCCTTTCAACGTGGCGATGAAAGATGGCAGACTGCGTAGATCAAGATTCCCGCCTTGATAGAGTCTGTCATAAGCTTCTGTAATACCGCGTAAAACCGTCAGTAAAGTAAGCTAAAGTATATCTTTTTCGCTCATGTGATTTTTTTTTTTTTTTTTTGTACCGCCATAATCACTATGGGAGGGATATCGCCTTTTATGTCATATTTATATATTTTTTGGTTACTTAACATGCCGCAATTTCAAAAGAACACATTTCCGGAGAGCTAATGCCTCTTAAGGAAACACTATACAGTAAGTATCTATCTATCTATCTATCTATCTATCTATCTATCTATCTATCTATCTATCTATCTATCTATCTATCTATCTATCTATCTATCTATCTATCTATCTATCTATCTATCTATCTATCTATGCTGTCTCTTATTTAGTACCTTTAAGGTCGGTCTTTCTGTCTATACCTATGTTATGTCGTGCCTTTCAGAGCCTTCTCTGTCTGATATTCAGTGTCCTCTCATTTGGACTTTGTGTATATAGTGCCTTCCACAGCTGTCTGTCAGGTTAGAAGTGCTTTTTTAGGGACTTCTTTCTCTCTGTCACTTCAGTAGTGGTTGTCATCTGTCTTCCTATCCCTATAAATATTACATAGCCCCTTACACAGGCTGTCCGATTGTGTCACCTTCTGTTTTATGTCTGTTGGTTACCCCGAGCCTTGCACAGATATGATATATAGTGCCTTTCCGAGCCGTCTCTGTCAGATGTGTCAATGTCTTTGTCCAGAGACTCTAAAGAAGCTCAGACTGTTTTGGTGGCCGAGCTCTAATCAGGTCTTCTGTATTTATGGCTGTTATTTTCTTCTCCGATTTCTTTTGACTGCCACTGTGCTGCCTGGCCTCACCTTTTACAATTTCTTTTCCCGTTGAAGAGTTTTTCTGCCATTTTTTTTTAAGTCTGAACAGATGTAATGCTTGCATGCGTGAGTATGAATGATGGATGGCCCTTGTAGACACTGTAAAGTGCAGAATGGAGTATAACAGCACATAGTCTGCACACAATGGCCAGGGGGTATTTGGGCATCCTGTCCAGGGCTGCTTTCTGCCTTTGTGGGTTTGAGGATGACTGACCAGGAGGAGGAAGAGGAGGCAGATGTGGCTGGGGCTGTGAGTTAATCAGTTCATCTTCATTTAAATTCACAGCAGTAGGATCCCTCAAAGGCAAAGAAAGGAAAGCGCTGAAGAGAAAAAAATGTTAAAAAGGTGAACTAAGTAAGCTAATCTGAACTTGGCAACCATCATCAGGAAGTTAGGCAGCTTGTGACGCTGAGAGCGACCCGTAGAGAGTAACTCAGGGAAGCAGGAACAGACCTCGAGGCATCAGAAGGTGTGCAGAAAGGAGAACTCAGTGGGATGTAATCGTGCTTGGCTGATGGCAGGATGAAGCTAAGGAGGGCAAAAGTTTAATTAGCAGTCGATACCGGTGCATGGAGAGCGGCAAAGGTGGAGAGAAGCCTCTCGCTTTTGACAGTTTTACATTTACATATACATTCTTAAATCTGCACAGGTTATATACAGTATATGCAATGGCATCCATAATGTTTGGGACAAACATGTTCCTTGATATCCCCATCTGCTGTATAGTTTAAGATGACAAATCAAGCAATGCAGTGCTGTTCAAGCTCTTTTGAAGAAGCACAAAGAAACGGGCAACGTTGAGGATCGTCGACGCAGTGGACGGCCAAGGAAAGAGTTGCAGCCGAAAAGCCATACCTCCGACGTGGAAACAATGCCAAGCGACTCAAGTATGCACGAAACATAGAAACTGGGGTGCAGAAAAGTGGCAGCAGGTGCTCTGGACTGATGAGTCCATCCATCCGTCCATCCATTTTCCAACCCGCTGAATCCGAACACAGGGTCACAGGGGTCTGCTGGAGCCAATCCCAGCCAACACAGGGCACAAGGCAGGAACCAATCCCGGGCAGGGTGCCAACCCACTGCAGGACACACACAAACACACGCACACACTAGGGCCAATTTAGAATCGCCAATCCACCTAACCTGCATGTCTTTGGACTGTGGGAGGAAACCCACGCAGACTGATGAGTCAAAATTTGAAATATTTGGCTGTAGCAGAAGGCAGTTTGTTCGTCGAAGGGCTGGAGAGCGGTACAATAATGAGTGTCTGCAGGCAACAGTGAAGCATGGTGGAGGTTCCTTGAACGTTTGGGGCTGCATTTCTGCCAATGGAGTTGGAGATTTGGTCAGGATTAATGGTGTTCTCAATGCTGAGAAATACAGGCAGATACTTATCCATTATGAGATACCATCAGGGAGGCGTATGATTGGCCCCAAATTTATTCTGCAGCAGGACAACGACCCCAAACATACAGCCAAAGTCATTAAGAACTATCTTCAGCGTAAAAAAGAACAAGAAGTCCTGGAAGTGACGGTATGGCCCCCACAGAGCCCTGATCTCAACATCATCGAGTGTGCCTGGGATTACATGAAGAGACAGAAGGATGTGAGGAAGCCGACATCCACAGAAGATCTGGGGTTAGTTCTCCAAGATGTTTGGAACAACCTACCAGCCGAGTTCCTTCAAAAACTGTGTGCAAGTGTACCTAGAAGAATTGCTGCAGGCAAAGGGTGGTCACATCAAATATTGATTTGATTTAGATTTCTCTTTTGTTCATTCACTGCATTTTGTTGATTGATGAAAATAAATGATTAACACTTCCAATGTTGAAAGCATTCTTTGTTTACTTTTGCACAGTACTGTATAATATAAAGTTGACTGACTCACACACTTACATATATATACATATATCTCTATATATAATCTTCATTTGGATCTTGATCTTTGTTTGTCCGCGAATGAATTAGAAGAAGAAGCATTAGATGGCAGTAGAGAGACGGCTAAAACATAGGCATTGCATTAAGAATCTCCTCCAGGCTTATACTACTGAAGACTGTAGTACTGCAGTCACACCTCAAAACACAAACATTCAAACTAAACAAATTGTTGTGCTTTAAATTAACTAATCTTTATATATAATTTTCATTTGGATGTTGATCTTTGTTTGTCCGCAAATTCATACTCACAGTATCTTCCCCTTGAATCATTCCCTGCAGGTTTTTCTTCTTGTCCAATGATGAACTTTTGGAGATTCTGTCCGAAACTAAAGACCCCTTGCGGGTTCAGCCTCATCTAAAAAAGTGCTTTGAAGGAATTGCAAAACTGGAATTTTCAGAGGAGATGGAAATCACAGGGGTGATCAGCTCGGAGAAAGAAACCGTGCCACTCGTGCAGAAGATATTTCCAGCCAAAGCGAAGGTGAGCGCCTCCTTATGCCAGCTTCACCCTCATGACCGCAAGGCGCAGAGTTCTAAATTGCTGATATTTTTTTCTTTCTTATGCCAGTCTTTTCATAGTTGGCTATTGGGAGTTTCTGTTAAAAGTTTGAATGAACTGTTGAGTGTCTCGTACTCTTGATACCAGTATATTTATTTTTTTAGCCCTAGCCCAGAGTTTTTCGTTGTTCTTCTGTTCCTTGCTTTCCTCTCCTGCCTGATAATTCTGTCTTGAGCTTTGCTCCACCGTGACACTCCTAGTGTGCCAGTTTTCCCTGCCACTGACTCCGTTGACATCCCTTGGCAGCACTACAGATGCTTCAGCTCTTCATAGCCGGTGGGTAATAACTTGACTGCCAGCAGCCTAAGGGCACAGAACACCACAAACCGCCACTGAATGAAGATAACAACAGTAGGTGCAATCAAATAACTCGAAACACTCTGTAAAAGTAACCGTCTGCCACCGTTAGCCACGTTGGGTTAACACACACATTCTGAGGAGATCAGCCATTTTTACAGAATAGCCTAACATTTTAATTGGTTTGTGGCCCGGAAGATGATGAGAAAGGTTGTGTCAATGTAAACTTTTAAACCCTTCTCAGAAGCTACGCCCTGTGGGACAGCGTTGGCCTTCTCACGTTTATACTTCACGTTCTACAGGACGGTAGTGAGATCAGCTGTGTCATATGGGTTGGAGATGGTGGCACTGACCCAAAAAAACAGGAGACCGAGCTGGAGGTGGCAGAGCTAAAAATGTTAAGATTTGCATTGGGTGTGACGAGGATGGACAGGATTAGAAATGAGGACATTAGAGGGTCAGCACAGGTTGGTCAGAAAGGTGAGATTGTGTTGAGCTTGGACATGTGCAGAGGAGAGATGCTGGGGATATTGGGAGAAGGATGCTAAGAATTGAGCTGCCAGGTAAGAGGAGAAGATACCTTTAAGTATTTGCGACCCGAGTTTTCATAACAGTTTTAATCGCACCCCCCTAACTTTTTTTGAAACCCTAATAAATTTTATTCGTATATTTTTTGCTTCCGATACACCACTACAAGTTTAAAATTTCCATACGAGTAGTGCAATTACGCCACATATGGCAACATTCACACCCCCCTTTTTTGTTACTTCGCGCCCCACAGTTTGAGAACCACTGGCCTAAGAGAAGGTTTATGGATGTGGTGGTGGTGGGTGTGACAGAGCAAGATGATGAGGACAGGAAGAGATGGAACGAGATGATCCACAGTGGCAACCCCTAACGGGAGCAGCCAAAAGAAGAAGAAGAAGTTCTCTTTGCCTGTGTGTAGCCACTTTTCTATCTGACTGATAGTGTGGAGGACAACTGGGGCCCTTACCCGGCCGGGACGCTCCGACAATGTGAGGCACTACCTCCCCTGGGACGCTAGAGGCAGCTCTCCTGGGGCAGTGTGTGGTATCATGGATTCTCGCAGGGCATGCTGGGAGTTGGAGTTTGAGTTCTGTTGGGGCCGCCAGGGGGTTTTGGAAGGGGAGAAGCTATAGAGCCCTACAGTGGACTTTCACCCCACCTGGGAGTGATTCCAGGTAACGTACACCCAACTCCCAGGAGCTGAATGAAGGAGCTGCCTGACTCCATTTGGGGAAACTGGCGTGGCAGTGGAAGGATTGAGAGAGAGAGAGAGAGAAAGAGAAGAGGAAGAAGAAGAGGACTGTGCTTTGGTGCTGCATTTGCATGCTGTTGGGAAGCTGAATTAACATTTAGAAATATCTCAAAATTAATTTCAGATATCTTAAAATGTAATTTACTTTTTAAGATATCTGTAACTCCAGTGGTGGACCATGCATTTCACACCTAGGCCTTCAGTAGTGCTCCGTCTGAATCAACCCGCCCCTCAAAAACTAATTTATGGTTATAAAAACCATCTTAATATGGAGAAATACAGTATAAAGAGCCGTTGCATCGCAGATAGGTAACTCCTATAGCCACAATAAATGCCTTTATTGAATAGACAAACCAGGGGTGAACAAGTTCCTTTCTACTGCAGCTACAGTCCACGACACACATAAACAACATCAATAATAACTCATAAACTTGCAATATTATTTAGGAAAATCGCAACATTTTACTCACCAAAAATTCGGATTATTTGTAAACAAAATCCATCCTCTTCTCTTTCCTCAAAAACAGTTCAATTACTCTGTCGTACAGATCATCCGTGTGCTTCAGTTCCATCACGAAGTCCCTTTCTGTCCCCATTGAAGCTAATGCTGAAAGTCAAACCTGCTCTGTCGTATTTCTGGCATAAGTTTTAATTCGCTTTAGGGCTGAAAATGTCCGCTTGACAGAAGCAGTGGACACGGAAATGGTCACCGCCAAACATACCAATGTGTACAGCTGCCCCATGATGCTCTCATTTAGATTTTTATATTGCACCACCCTATCCAATCAACGGGTCTGAATACGGTGACGTTGCCGTACGCCTGCTAGAGGGCCCTAGTGAAACCAACTCAAAATCTGATTGGTTGAAGCAACGGTTTAATCGACATCTATTTTGTGTTAGAGGGCCTGCAGAACGGATTGTGAAGGCCTCCTGGCAGACTTCTTTGACTTTGAGCCTGTCTGGCAACAAATGATGGCTGAAATGTGATTGCTTAAATGCTTTAATACGAAAATACACGTCTGGAAGCAGCACAGCCATCGGAAAAGCTATGAAAGGAAGCGGACAGAGTATTTGGAATTATTTAATAAGTATTCATGGACAAAATATAATTAACATCAGTTTGTGATTCAGATATTTTTTTAGGCCAGCAGAGAAGGCCTTGAAGGCCCTGACGGCCCACCACTGTGTAACTCGCTTTGAGATATCGTAAAATAATTTCCTTTACATTTTCAGATATCTGTAATACAGTTTGAGATATCTCTAAATGGAATTCAAGACATCTCAAATACATTTTCAAATATCTCAAAATAACCGTGCCTGCACCTCAAGATATCTTCAAATGAATTTTCAGATGTCTTAAAAATTGACCCATCAGGCATTTTTAGGTATCTCAAATGCATTTCAAGATATCTTAAAACCATTTCCTGTAAAAATGCCTATTCTTTCAATGGGACTTCCTGTTTATTATAAGATATCTTAACATGTATTTGAGAAATCTTGAAATAATTAAGTGTCCTTTTAAAGATTTCCTAAAATTTATTTTAGATATTTTGAAATACAACTTGAGATACCTAGAAATATATGGTAAGATATCTGAAATGGAGCAGAGACCCATTTTAAGATATCATGAAATTAATTTTACATATCTAAAGATATCTCAAACAACGGTGAATTTTAAGTTATCTTAAATGCTTTTTAAGATATCTTAATTATATTTTGAGATATCCTAAAATAACTTTACACTCATTTTAAGATATCTCAAATTCATTTTGAGATATCTTAAAATAAACAGAAAGTCCTATTGAAAGAACAGGAAATTTTACAGGAAGTGATTTTCGAGATATCTCAAAATGTACAGCATATCATTTCAAGATATCTTGAGATATCATAAAATGCTTTTTGATATCTTAAAATAGATGCATTTTCAGATGCCTGTAATTCAATTTGAGATATCTCTAAATGTTAATTCGGCTTGCCATAGAAATGAGACCAAAGCATTTCTCCATTTCCATACATAGAAGTAAAGCGCGAGAGAATGTAAATTATAGTAGCAAGCAAGAATGGCCCCGTATCAAACAGATAACATAGACAGAGTAGGGTTTGACCCCCCTTAACTGAGAATGATTGGTGGGATCAATTAGGGGAACGACTGGAGCAACGGAGTACTAGGAGTCAGATTAGAACATTAGAACACTCTAGACGAGAACAGGCTATTCAGCCCAACAAACCTCGCCAGTCCTGTCCACTTATTTCTTCCTAAAAAACATCAAGTCGAGTTCTGAAAGACCCTAACGTCTTACTGTCTACCACACTACTTGGTCGCTTATTCCAAGTGTCTATCGTTCTTTGTGTAAAGAAAAACTTCCTAATGTTTCTGTGAAATTTCCCCTTAAGTTTCCAACTGTGTCCCTGTATTCTTGATGAACTCATTTTAAAGTCACCATCTCGATCCACTGGACTAATTCCCTTCATAATTTTAAACTCTTCACTCAGGTCTCCTCTTAATCTTCTTTTGCTTAAACTGTAAAGGTTCAGCTCTTTTAATCTTTCCTCATAACTCAACTCCTGTAGCCCTGGAATCAGCCTAGTCACTCTTCTCTGGACCTTCTCTAGTGCTGCTATGTCCTTTTTGTAGCCTGGAGACCAAAACTGCACACAGTACTCCAGATGATTGATAGATAGATAGATAGATAGATAGATAGATAGATACTTTATTAATCCCAAGGGGAAATTCACAATGATGATGAGGCTTCAGTTCTGATGAGGTTCCACACACCACCACCTTCTGCTTCCTGTGTCTGAGGCAATTCTGCACCCATCTAAAAACATCACCCTGAACTCCCACTTCTTTTAATTTGATGCCCACCATCTCATGTGGCACCTCATCAAATGCTTTCTGAAAGTCCAGATAAATAATCTCATCTGCTCCTCTCTGGTCGTATCCTTTTGTTGCCTCCTCATAGAATTCCAGCCTGTTAGTAAAACATGACCTCCCTCTTCTGACCCCCATGCTGACTGGTCACTAACTCTCCTGTCCTTGCCAGGTGTTGCTCAATCTTATCCTTAATAATTCCTTCCATTAATTTGCCTGTGATGCTCGTTAACCTTACTGGCCTAATGATGAGATGAGGAAGAATATTGACTTAGATGCAAGTACAACTCTTATCATCTATCTATCTATCTATCTATCTATCTATCTATCTATCTATCTATCTATCTATCTATCTATCTATCTATCTATCTATCGATCGTGATCAGTAGGGGGCACATAAAGGTTCAATAAAGTGTTTATTTTAACAGAATGGCTCATCAGGTTATCCACGTGCACAAATTAAAAGCACAATTCCCTCTTCTTCCTCTCCCTCTTCTTCTGCTCCTCTAATTGAGCTTTATCCACTCCCAACTCGGGATTACTAAGGTGAGGCAGAGCGTCTCCTTTTATCTGGGAACACACGGTTTGTTGGAAGTCCCATAAAGTAGGGGTGGCAAATCCCCACAGCACGCCCTGGCGGCATCCATGAAACCCAACAGGGCTGTTTGGTGGGACTGCGAATCCCAGCATGCTCTGCGGGTGTCTGAATGGGTACTGAAGCTCAGGGATGCTGCCACCTATTGTGTTGCTGGGGGGGGGGAGCAAACAGTCCAGGCAAGTTTCCTCTTCTTGTTTCTCCTCTATTTTGGCCTCCTGGACGTTTTTAAGGGTCTTTTATAGAGTCCCTCCTATCATAGTGCTGGCATCCTCTGCCACCCTTCTGGTCATGACAGGAAACTGCACAAGGCACCAGGTCAGACCAAAACATTTACTTTATGTTTTTATTTTTTTAAATGGCAGGTGAAGTGACTGTCTTTAACTTGCAGCCCTGTGTCTTAACCACTTGGCCCCAAGTCTGACACTCGGCTTCTTTGATTCTTTACCTACAGGGTATGGTGGAGAAATGGCTTCTGCAAGTTGAAGAAATGATGCTGCGCAGTGTCCGGCAGGTTATTGAAGATGGCATCCTGGCCTATGTGGAGGTATGGTTGAGTCTTTCATGGTGCAGCGTGTTAGACACCTGAGTACGTGGGTGTGTTGTCATTTTCCTATGGTGTGACTGAATGTCTGCAAATCCCCTTAAATGAAAGTCTGCAATGTGCACTTTAATCAAATCCCAATTGTTTGTAATTTTAATATGTGGAGCAGACTGTTGGGTAAATCGAGGAGAAATGTGTTTCTGCCCCCTACTTTATGGAGTGGACTCCAGAATGTTTCACACCTGAAGACAGTCCATCTCATCGCTGACGTGTGAAGTTTGTGTGTGCGGCTGAAATGAACGCTCTACAGGTCAGAAATGGCACAGGGGACCCACAAAGCCATGGCCAAAAGTTCTGAGAAGGACCCCCCAGTGTTGGCATTCATAAAGTTTGCTGCTTCAGTGTGTTCAGATCTTTGTCTCTGACGTTTCTATGGGATACTGAAGTAGAATTACAAGAAGTTCAGAAGTTTCAAAGGCTTTTATTGACAATGACATGAAGTTTATGCAAAGAGTCCATATTTGTAGTGTTGGCCCTTCTTTATTTTTCAAGACCTCTGCAATTCACCCTGACAGGCTGTCTGTCCATCAACGTCTGGGCCAAGTCCTAACTGATGGCAGCCCATTCTTTCATAATCAGAATTGGTGGGTTCTTGATTGTCCACCCGCCTCTTGAGGATTGACCACAAGTTCTCAATGGACCCAAAATTTCAATGTTTTGTTCCCTGAGCCACTTAGTTCTCACTTTGGCTTTATGACCCAGTGCTCCATCATGCTGGATTGTTCATTGTTGGTCACCAAGCTGTTCTTGGATGGTTGGCAGAAGTTGCTCTCACAGGATGTTTTGGTCCCATTCTTTATTCCTGACTGTGTTCTTAGGCCAAATTGTGAGTGAGCCCACTGCCTTGGCTGACATGAATGGTCTCAGGATGCTTTACTGTTGACATGACACAGGACTGATGGTAGCATCGCTCACCTTTTCTTTTCTGGACAATCAGAAAGGGGATTCATCAGAGATAATGACTTGGCCACAGTATTCCTCAGCAGTCCAATCCCAGAATATCAGTCTGTCTCTGATGGCTTCTTTTCTGCCCTTCTTGACACCCACCAGGCCATCCTCCAAAGGTCTTCACCTCACTCCTGCCTGCTGCCATTCCTGAGCAAGCTCTGCCCTAGCGGTGCCCACAGCTGAGTCCACTTTAGGAGATGTTCCTGGCACTTGCTGGACTCTCTTGGGCACCCTGAAGCCTACATCTCTCTATTGTAACTCAATCAGTGTGACAGAGTGACCTCCAGCCTCGTCCTCGTCTCACCTGAGTTAACGAGAGGACCACTGAAGTGACGACAGCAGGTCCTTTTGTGGCTGGGCTGGCATGCATTGGTGGTTTTTTGGGGATGAAGTTCATTTTCATGGCAAAGATGGACTTTGTAATGAATTGCAATTTACACTTCAGAACATTCTGGAGTCGATTCAAATTGCATTCATAAAAATGGAGGCAACAAACTTGGTGAAAATTCATATTTGTGTCATCCTCAAAGCTTTTGGCCACAACTGTACAATTTACTGTTCGTTACATGTCAGTGGTAGATGTTAACATGTGTAGTGTGTGCACCAGTTAATACACAGAGATCAAGACGAGCTGAACTTGCCATCGGCAGTACAACTCTGAGGGCAAACCCTGAAAATAAACTTAATGCTGTTGTCCTCTTGGTCAGGGGTTTACCATAAATTTTCTTTTTCTCAAATCTGGAATATGAGTACATCACGTGGTGCTCACGTCTCTTTCTTTCTTTTTTTCCCACTTTCGTCTATTTCAAGGTTCCACGTAAAAAATGGGTCTTGCAGTGGCCGGGTCAAGTCGTCATCTGTGTGTCCTCCATCTACTGGACCAGTGAAGTTTCAGAAGCCATCCAGGCCAACAAGCTACAGGTGACGGTAGAATTCATGTGGGGGACGAATCAGCTGTAGAAAGTCTATGGAGGAGTTTGATGAAACGAGCCAATAGGATTCAAGTGACAGGACTGAGGGGGCTGAGGGGACTGAGGGGCGGGGGGGGGGGGTTCAGGTTGTGTAGGCCTGCAGACTTAAAAATAACACAATGGAATATCCTGAAGGTAAAAATGGTTAAAATAAATTAAAAAAAAGGCATCAAACATCGTGAAAGCGCAGTCAGTGGGGGTCTTGGGTACCCTTTTTTTTTTTTTTTTGTTTTGTTCATGACAGCTGGATAGATGTGAAAGGCACTATATAATAGATAGATAGATAGATAGGAAAGGTGCTATATAATGGATAGATAGATAGGGAAGGCACTATATAATAGATAGATAAGAAAGGAACTATATGATAGAATGTTATTAGTATTAATGTAAAAACAGATAGATAGATAGATAGATAGATGTGAAAGGCACTATATAATAGATAGATAGATAGGAAAGGTGCTATATAATGGATAGATAGATAGGAAAGGCACTATATAATAGATAGATAAGAAAGGAACTATATGATAGAATGTTATTAGTATTAATGTAAAAACAGATAGATAGATAGATGTGAAAGGCACTATATAATAGATAGATAGATAGGAAAGGTGCTATATAATGGATGGATAGATAGATAGGAAATGTGCTATATAATGGATGGATAGATAGATAGGAAAGGTGCTATATAATGGATAGATAGATAGATAGGAAAGGCACTATATAATAGATAGATAGATAAGAAAGGAACTATATGATAGAATGGTATTAGTATTAATGTAAAAACAGATAGATGTGAAAGGCACTATATGAGATAGATAGATAGGAAAGGTGCTATATAATGGATAGATAGATAGATAGGAAAGGCACTATATAATGGATAGATAGATAGATAGGAAAGGCACTATATAATGGATAGGAAAGGTGCTATATAATAGATAGAGAGGAAAGGCACTATATGATAGATACAGTAGATAAGAAAGGCACTGTATGATAGATAGATAGATAGATAGACAGGAAAGGCGCTATATAATGGATTGATAGATTTTAAAATGAAGCATGTCTGATATGCATTGTGGTTACGCATCTCTCCTATACCAATCCGAACTGTGATAAAGATGGACATCTCTCATGTTGCTGGTGGGGCACACGCACATCGATACATTTATCTTGAATCACCTTTGTATTTTGGGTATCTCTGCCCGTCTTTGTTTTATACAGTGCCTTTCATGGATAGCAGAGATGCTTCCAAGAAGTTGTGTCTCAAAAACACGTGTGCCACTGGTAGTCCGCTTTCATAACTCATGAAAAATCCACCCGTTTTGTGATATCACGAGGATGTAATGAATTATTATTTTTATTTATCCCCATCTAGCATAGGGTGAATGGCAGGAACAAACCCAGGAAAGGGCGCCAGTCCATCACAGGGCGAATGCACACTCACACCAAACACACACACAGGGGCCAATTAACCTGCATGTCTTCGGATGGCAGGAGCACCCAGTGGAAGCTCACGCAGACTTGGGGAGAACATGCAAACTCCACGCAGGGAGGAGGACCCTGGACGTGAAGTGTGGTCACCTTACTGCAAGGCGGCAGCACTACCATGGCACAAGAATTTCACTGGGCTCTGACGCATATGTGACAAAAAGATCTCTAACATGATCTAAATGGCATCGCCCATTTAAAAAAAAAAAAAAAAAAAAAAAAGTCACAAAACGTGTGAAATTTAATGAAAGTCTTTAAATATGTGTAATAAACGTTTAGTGTGCAAAATCAGAATCAGCGTATGTCAACACGTGCAAGGCAAAAGAATATTAAAAAAGAAAGCAAATCATAACACAGAGTGTGTGTACGACCAAGCGGTCCTAAATGGAACCTCCATAGAGAGTCAAGGCTGGGGGGCTGTCAAGAGGCAGGGCCTGTTAAAGCCCATGGAGGCACTCCTTGTGTGATTTTGGGCCATACAATAATAACTTGTATTGTATTGTATTGTATTGTAGCTCCTAAGAGCATAGTGTGTGCACACTGTACGGAACAGTCGACTAACTGCACCAATCCTCACCCTATCACATTGGATGTTTGGAAAGCACCATTTTTGGCTGAAAGTATTGTAAAGAGACAAAAGGAGAACAAAACAAGAGTTGGGGGTACCATTTAATGTCCATTAAAATTGGATGGAAATTAAAGCAAAAAAAAAAAAAAAACGATAGATGGTCACGTCAGCCCGCCAAGGCTTTTATAGCACTTCGTGGGGCGGCGCTCTTGTATTTTTGACTGCGTATTACTGGTGTCAGTGATCTTTATGGTGGAGCAGAAGCCGAACAGATGGAGTGTTTGTTGTCCTGGGTGGAAATGACCTCATTAGCCCTTCAGGTGCTTCTTCTCCAGTCACAAGCAAATGAACGCGGGGTTGGCTGCGACGTCACATTCCAATACTTCCCCATAAGAGTAGCCAACCTGACACCCATGAAGTTCACCCTACGCTGTCCTACTTGACGCTTACATAAGAGAGGGAGCTGTGACTTTTGTTTCATTTCCTGGTCCTTCCAATAACCCTTTGCCTACCTGAGTGGTGTCAGAACACCTCCAAGCTTGAACATTCCCAGGAAGCACTCGGGATTATGGGTTGCCTACTCCTGTTGGACTTTCTATGTATTCCCAGAGGTTTCTTTTTTCCCTTCATTGATTTCATGTCTTGGGCTCTTCCTCGATCTTTTTTTCCTCTTCTGTCAAACATATTATATGAGGTGTGGCAGGTGGCCAGAGACCTTGCCCCACCGGGACGCCTGGATCAGGGAAGGACCGGGAAGGTGGCAATATCTTCCCTGGATGCAAGAGGGCAGCCCCCCCCACTGATTTCCATCAAGGACCCAACCAAGAGGCTGCCTGGATGGTTCCTGAGCCCTGGAGGACAGCACTTCTGCCACACCAGGAAGTGCTGCCCGATGACCATCATCAAGCACCTGGAGCACATCCGGGGCATGATAAAAGCCGTCTCACTCCCTTCGAAGAGCCGGAGTCGGGAGGAGGAAGACGGAGCTTGCGAGGGAGGAGTGGAGGCGGCCGAAGAGAGAATTAAAGGACTGAGGAGTCGCGAATGTGTGGAACACATTGTGTAGAGCGTATAATAAACCCGTGTGTTTTGAACTTTGGTGTCGTGTCTATCTGTGACCGGGCTATCTATTACAGGGGTGAGACAGAAAAATAACCAGATTGGTAAAAAAAAAACAAATCTTTATTGATGATTCCAGCATTCTAAACATTGTCACCTTCTCTATACTCCCGCTCCCGATCTCCACACTGCTCCAGACGTGTCTTCCATTGATTGAAACAGTGCTGGATGTCTTCTTGCTTGAGGCTCTTCAATAGGCTTACCGTTTTCGTCTTCACTTCATCCATTGTAGAAAAATGTGTTCCCTTCAGGTCACTGTTGATTTTCGGGAATGAGTAACAATCACAGGGAGCGAAATCGGGCAAACAGGGAGGATGATGGAAGACAGGAATGCTTACCCGAAAAAGCAGTACGATCATTTCGAAATTTCGAACAATCTGATTCACCGTTTTGATGTTTTCATCCGTCCAAGACGAGCGTGGGTGACCTGGACATAGTACATTTTCTTGTCCTTCCTTGAAACGTTTGTGCCACTCAAACACTTGTGCGCGAGACAAACTGTTACCACCGTACACAGTTTTTATCATTTCATAAGTTTCTGTGGCCGTTTTGTCCAATTTCGAGAGAAATTTGATGTTGATTCGCTGTTCGATTACTTTCACCCGACATTATTGTGGCAACTCGTGTAGCGATTGTTGTGCAAATACTGACTGGGCTCTTCACAGGATATGCCTAGCCAGCTGGCAGTTTGAAGGGGCGCGTAGGAGGGGATATAGTTCTATGATTCACGTTCGGTCGACCTCCAGAGGGCCCCAAGCTCAGTCCGGTTATTTTTGTGTCTCACCTCGTATGTGGACTTCTCTTCACTTTTACTTTTAGTTAGTGCGATTGTAAAAAGATGAAATGTGGTTGTAATATTTTTTTTTTTGCGTCTCCCAGGAGTACTTAAGGAAAAGCAACGAACAGATCAATGACATTGTAGAGCTGGTCAGAGGAAAACTGTCGGGTGGGGCCCGAATGACCCTGGGGGCTTTAACCGTCATCGATGTTCATGGTAACTCCTGATTCATTGTTACCTCCGTCTTTTCTTGATTCTGAAATGATTGTGGTGGCGAAAGGAAATCCTCCTGGCTACTGGCCTAAACAAACCAATGTCATTCCTCCATCCTCAACAGCTAGAGATGTTGTGGCCCAGCTGGCCAAGGACCAAGTCACCAACTTGAACGACTTCCAGTGGATCTCCCAGCTGCGGTACTACTGGGTGGAGAAAGACGTCATGGTCCGAATGATTACCACCGATGTGAAGTACGGCTACGAATACCTGGGAAACTCCCCGCGGCTGGTCATCACTCCACTGACAGACAGGTGTTACAGGTGGGCTCTTAGAAACCTACATCAGGGTCTGCAGTGGGGTTGGTTGTGTTTCGTTTTTGTTTTTATCCCTTTTCCCAAACAGCCTGTGAAATTTCAGTTCTTGACCCTTGAGGATCTCCCTTTTTGGGATTTTTAAGTGACCGTGACTTTTGTGACCAGGCTACACCACTACTGCACAAACTTTAAAGGAGCATTAAATCACACATGAGTAACGGGCGCTCATTTCTGGGAGTCACAAACCACGTTAAGATGGTGTTTGCTGTGAATTACTCTTTATAGAATACTAGCTGTGGAAGCCTGTGCTTTAAAAAGCCCAAACTCCTAGAAACCATGGTTGTGCATTAATGGCTAAGAGGGGTTCTCTTTTCTCTGTGGTTTCGTTTTGCCAACGTGCTCGTCTCCATTGGCTAAGCGAGTTTCTCTCTCTTCAGAGGTTTCATTTTTCTGATGTGCTCGCCCCCCTTGTGTATCAGCGGCTAAGTGACGTTCTCTTTTCTCTGCGGTTTCGTTTTGCTAATGTGCTTATCTCCATTGTCCACCAGCGGCTAAGCGAGTTTTTCTCTCTCCTCGGAGGTTTAGATTTTCCGATGTACTTGCCTTGCTTGTGTATTGCAGGCTAAGTGAGGTTCTCTTTCCTTGGTGGTTTCGTTTTGCCAACGTGCTCACCTCCATTGTCTATCAGCGGTAAAGCAAGTTTCTCTCTCTTCGGAGGTTTTGTTTTTCCGATGTGCTCGCCTCACTTGTATATTAGCGGCTAAGTGAGGATATCTTTCCTTGGCGGTTTCATTTTTCCGATGTGCTCGCCCCCATTGTCTATGAGCAGTTAAGCAAATTTCTCTCTCTTCGGAGGTTTTGTTTTTCCGATGTGCTCGCCTCCATTGTCTATCAGCGGCTAAGTGAGTTTCTCTCTCTTCAGAGGTTTCATTTTTCCGATGTGCTCGCCTCGCTAGTGTACTACCGGCTAAGCGAGGTTCTCTTTCCTTGGCGGTTTTGTTTTGCCAATGTGCTCGCCTCCATTGTCTATCAGCGGCTAAGTGAGGTTATCTTTCCTTGGCGGTTTCATTTTTCCGATGTGCTCGCCTCCATTGTCTATGAGCAGTTAAGGAAATTTCTCTCTCTTCGGAGGTTTTGTTTTTCCGATGTGCTCGCCTCACTTGTATATTAGCGGCTAAGTGAGGTTATCTGTCCTTGGCGGTTTTGTTTTTCCGATGTGCTCGCCTCACTTGTATATTAGCGGCTAAGTGACGTTCTCTTTCCTTGGCGGTTTCATTTTTCCGATGTGCTCGCCTCCATTGTCTATCAGCGGTTAAGCAAGTTTCTCTCTCTTCGGAGGTTTCGTTTTTCCAATGTGCTCGCCTCACTTGTATATTAGCGGCCAAGTGAGGTTATCTGTCCTTGGCGGTTTTGTTTTTCCGATGTGCTCGCCTCCATTGTCTATGAGCAGTTAAGCAAATTTCTCTCTCTTCGGAGGTTTTGTTGTTCCGATGTGCTCGCCTCCATTGTCTATCAGCGGCTAAGTGAGTTTCTCTCTCTTCAGAGGTTTCGTTTTTCTGATGTGCTCGCCTCGCTAGTGTATTACCGGCTAAGCGAGGTTCTCTTTCCTTGGCGGTTTTGTTTTGCCAACGTGCTCACCTCGCTTGTGTATTAGTGGCCAAGCAAGTTTCTCTTTTCTCGGCACTTTCACCTTTGGCGAATTTTCACAGAGTCGCTTTCTTTGAGCTTCATGCTGTAGCCTCGCACTTCCGGGCCAGACAGACAGACACATGCACTTCCACACGTAGCCATTTATATATAAGAAGTGTCGATTGATTAATTTTATTAGGGTGAGGGTGTACTTTATTAATATCAGATTTTCATTGATAAGTAATGACATGTGCTTGTCTGTAAGTAAGAAGGCAGGCCATCTTTTTCTGGCTGCACTGTACACGTGTGCCTGCTGAATGCCTCTAGGCGTCCACAGTCCGAGACATGAAGGGGTTTAACTGGTCACATAACGGCCACATGCATGGGGAAGAAAGAACATCTTTCGGAAGAAAACATAAAAATAATAGACAAGTAAAAGGTAAAGTACCATTTCCATTTTGTGGAAATAGCCCAAAAGTTGATAGAAATCTGTGTTTTGTATCTAACACTTGTATGCAAAATTTGGTTTGACTTAAGTGAAAGCACACTCAGGTTATCATGTTTAAATACCCAGACACACACAGATGGACAGACAGAATTGCAAAAATGGTATTTTTGGATTCAGGGAGGTCTAAAAGCCAAAATTCATCAAAATCTCAAAATGCAATTTTTTGGAGGATTCCAATACTTTCCCTATACTTCGTATGCGAGAAGGTCAGGGATGTCTAAAACGCAGAGATTCAAAAATTTGATCTCGAGATTTTGTTGAACAATTCCAATACTTTCCCTATACTTCATATATGAGAAAGTAAAAAAAAGTTTTGGAATAAATTTGGTCGGATTGGAAACAAAACTCTTGGAGCGACTTTTAATCCCGCAGAGTAAATAATCAAACGTCAGGACCTCTAAAGGCACAGCCCTAGAAACACAGGAGCGACCCTTGATGCAAGAAAAGTGGATAGCTCAGACCATAAGGCAGCAATGACAATAAAAATAAATTAGCAAAAATAAAAGTAAGCGTAAGAGCCATTTTCCTAGTTATCTAAGATTCATAAATATTTTACTAGATGACAAAGCATAATCTATAGGAGGCTCCTAAAGCCCCCATAAATAGAATTGTATTGGTATATTCTTGCCATTTCTAACAGCTCTGACTAAATCTTATTCTTCAGTTAGTGACAGCCTTTCCATGTGTAAGGTGTAGAGGGCATACGGTTTTAAACCGTGCTCGTGCCCACGCCAACGGGCTCTTTGAGTGTGTGAAGTAACTCGTAAAGATAACGCACTTATATAAGCACGAAGCCGTACGCTTAAAGAGTACAAAAGAAGAAATGAAGAACTTTTAAGTACAGAAATAACTAAAGTTTCTTAAGAAAAGCTAAGTTTAGAGAAGATACATTTTTCCTTTTTTTTTTTGCCTTTTATTCTACGTGTGTAACTAATTTTTCTTGTGTGGATTATTTGTTTTTAAATCTTTTAAAGCAAACTTTTGGACTGAGAGATTTCTTTTGACACGCATTTTTACCCGTGCTTGATCTCGCCTTATACTTCGGCAGCTGTAGTAAGTTTTAAATGGAAAAAAAATAAATAAATGAATAGTTTATGACCCTAAAGAATAAATTACAGGGTCGAACAGTTCTCAAAACAAGCAAAAGGAAAGGCAGAAAAAATACAAATAAATGTCCCAATATGACAACAGGTTTATGAATGGGGCTGAGGCCTAAGAGTGGACTGTGGCCATTTTCACTCTAATCTTTCCAGCATGTTGATCCATACATGCCACACCGGCTCATTAAGAAATACCAGAAGGGAGAGCTCCTCCCCACAGAGGGGGGCTGCTGTCCATATGTACAATTCCAAAGAGGGCAGACTTTGGCTAAAGGTTAAGAGCCCACTCTTCAGTGGAGACGGTCGCACTTTTATTTTCTGCGTTTTCTTTACATGCAAATCTTATTTTTTTTTTACCTTTCTGCCACATTTCCACTTATAGACGTATCATACAAATTCCACTCGGCTCGTTCTTATTGTAATTCATAGATATCAGATATGTCATTTTACAGTGCGTCCGGAAAGTATTCACAGCGCTTCATCACTTTTTCCACATTTTGTTATGTTACAGCCTTATTCCAAAATGGATTAAATTCATTTTTTTCCGCAGAATTCTACACACAACACCCCATAATGACAACGTGAAAAAAGTGTACTTGAGGTTTTTGCAAAATTTATTAAAAATAAAAAAATGGAGAAAGCACATGTACATAAGTATTCACAGCCTTTTCCATGAAGCTCCAAACTGAGCTCAGGTGCATCCTGTTTCCCCTGATCATCCTTGAGATGTTTCTGCAGCTTCATTGGAGTCCACCTGTGGTAAATTCAGTTGATTAGACATGATTTGGAAAGGCACACATCTGTCTATAGAAGGTCCTACAGTTGACACTTCATGTCAGAGCACAAACCAAGCATGAAGTCAAAGAAATTGTCTGTAGACTTCCGAGACAGGATTGTCTCGAGGCACAAATCTGGGGAAGGTTACAGAAAAATGTCTGCTGCTTTGAAGGTCACAATGAGCACAGTGGCCTCCATCATTCGTAAGTGGAAGAAGTTCAAAACCACCAGGACTCTTCCTAGAGCTGGCCGGCCATCTAAACTGAGCGATCAGGGGTGAAGGGCCTTAGTCAGGGAGGTGACCAAGAACCCGATGGTCACTCTGTCAGAGCTCCAGAGGTCCTCTGTGGAGAGAGGAGAACCTTCCAGAAGGACAACCATCTCTGCAGCAATCCACCAATCAGGCCTGTATGGTAGAGTGGCCAGACGGAAGCCACTCCTTAGTAAAAGGCACATGGCAGCCCACCTGGAGTTTGCCAAAAGGCACCTGAAGGACTCTCAGACCATGAGAAAGAAAATTCTCTGGTCTGATGAGACAAAGATTGAACTCATTGGTGTGAATGCCAGGCGTCACGTTTGGAGGAAACCAGGCACCGCTCATCACCAGGCTAATACCATCCCTACAGTGAAGCATGGTGGTGGCAGCATCAGCGGCAGGGACTGGGAGACTAGTCAGGATAAAGAGAAAGATGACTGCAGCAATGTACAGAGACATCCTGGATGAAAACCTGCTCCAGAGCGCTCTTGACCTCAGACTGGGGCGACGGTTCATCTTTCAGCAGGACAACGACCCTAAGCACACAGCCAAGATATCAAAGGAGTGGCTTCAGGACAACTCTGTGAATGTCCTTGAGTGGCCCAGCCAGAGCCCAGACTTGAATCCGATTGAACATCTCTGGAGAGATCTTAAAATGGCTGTGCACCGACGCTTCCCATCCAACCTGATGGAGCTTGAGGGGTGCTGCAAAGAGGAATGGGCGAAACTGGCCAAGGATAGGTGTGCCAAGCTTGTGGCATCATATTCAACAAGACTTGAGGCTGGAATTGCTGCCAAAGGGGCATCGACAAAGTATTGAGCAAAGGCTGTGAATACTTCTGGACATGGGATTTCTCAGTTTTTTTATTTTTAATAAATTTGCAAAAACCTCAAGTAAACTTTTTTGACGTTGTCATTATGGGGTGTTGTGTGTAGAACTCTGAGGAAAAAAATTAATTGAATCCATTTTGGAATAAGGCTGTAACATAACAAAATGTGGAAAAGTGATGCGCTGGGAATACTTTCTGGATGTACTGTATGTCCATTAAAGTGTTTTGAATTGGACTAACACAACGGCAGTGCTGCTGCCTCATGGACTCGGTGTTATGAATTCAAATCCCAGGCTGGGTTGTCGTCTCTGTGGACTTTGCATGTTCTACTTGTGTTTCAGTGACATTTTTCTTTTGTTTACTCGGAAACGGACACAATGTCTAAAGTTGAAGGCTTCCTGCTGTTTTCTAGCGTATCATTTGCAGGGACAGAATCTACTTGGAGGAGCGGAGCCGTCACTTCCTACACCTTATTAGCTCTGTGCTTACTGTAACGGCGACACCTGCTGTGCTGTCACTTTAGCGGTGACAAATGACTCTCAGCAGAGGTGTTTGGAAAACTATGTTAGAATACTAAATTGGCACTGCCACCATGATGATCCTTCTCTTCAGGGACACATTTATTTTACAAGGGGAAAAAAAAACAGTTACAGGAATTGCTTGATATTCTGCCTTCTCTATCGATCCATTTTTATCCTGCTGCACATGGAGGTGGCATTTTTATTGTTTTTTTGAAACAGGAAAGAACCGGAAGATAAAATGTAGGCAAGAGTCGGATTGAGAAAGTCTAAGATGACACAACACAAAAAAAAAAAAAAAAAAATATCTGATTTGAAGTCAAATGACTTGTGTACCAGGAAACACCAGTATGAAAGCGGTGTATCCGTAATCTCGGATAGCAGAAATTGAATTGTACCGACCTTTAAACTGCTGCACCAGTGAGTCACAGGTCACAACCTCCAAAACCACAGCCCCCCATAAACAACAACAACATTTATTTCTAGAGCACATTTTTATACGAATGATGGAGCTCAAAGTGCTTTACAGGATGAAGAAAGAGGAAAAAAAGACAAATATATAAGAAATAAAATTAGGCAATATTAATTAACATAGAATGAAAGTAAGGTCTGATGGCCATGGAGGACAGAAAAAACAAACAAAAAAAAACTCCAGATGGCTGGAAAAAAAAAAAAAATCTGCAGGAGTCCTGAGGCCACAAGACCACCCAGCCCCCTCTAGGCATTCTAATAATAATAATAATCAGGCTGAATCCAAACACAGGGTCACGGGGGTCTACTGGAGCCAATCCCAGCCAACGCAAGGCACAAGGCAGGAACCAATCCCGGGCAGGGTGCCAACCCACTGCAGGACACACACAAACACACCCACACACCAAGCACACACTAGGGCCAAGTTAGAATCACCAATCCACCTAACCTGCATGTCTTTGGACTGTGGGAGGAAACCGGAGCGCCCGGAGGAAACCCACGCAGACACGGGGAGAACATGCAAACTCCACACAGGGAGGACCCGGGAAGCGAACCCAGGTCCCCAGGTCTCCCAACTGCGAGGCAGCAGCGCTACCCACTGCGCCACTGTGCCACCCTAACAATAATAATAATACATTACATTTATATAGCGCTTTTCTCAGTACTCAAAGCGCTATCCACACAGGGAGGAACCGGGAAGCGAACCCACAATCTTCCACAGTCTCCTTACTGCAAAGCAGCAGCACTACCACTGCGAATTAACTTTAATAATAATAAATAATTCTTTGCATTTATATAGCGCTTTTCTCACTACTCAAAGCGCTTAGCAATTGCAGGTTAAGGGCCCAACAGAGCAGAGTCCCTTTTTGGCATTTTATGGGATTCAAACTGGCAACCTTCCGATTGGCATTCTACCTGACATCAATCAGTCCTCATAGTACTCAGGGTTCACACTGAAGAACTTGATGATGACGGTCATGTGGATTTCTGGCCTTCAATCCATCAATGGAGGGACATCACGGTGCTTTGATCGGATGGTGGTGGTGCAGGTCGCCACCACAGAAAACCAGAAAAAGAACAGCAGAGAAAGTCGGGGTTAGTACGGATTACGGAGCCACCATGAATGATAATGATAATTAATTGAATATACAGAGCATCAAAGTTACATTAAAATGAAGCTCTGAGAAAGCCATGTTACACTAATGAGTTTTTATCAGTTTGTAAAGTGCTCCACTGTATTAGCCTGGTGACTTTCTATCGGTCAGCTATTCCAGATTTGAGGTGCATAACAGCAGAAGGCCACCTCACCACTTTTTTGAAGTTTAGCTCTTGGAATTCTAAGCAGACCCTCATTTGAAGATCTAAGGTTACGATTTGGAGTGTAAGGTGAGAGGTATTCTGAGATATAAGATGGAGCAGATGTTTGAAGGCTTTGTAAACCATAAGCAAGATTTTAAAGTCAGTTCTAAATACACCGGTAACCAGTGTAACGACGCTAAGACTGGGGTGATGTGCTCGGATTTTCTTTTCAGAGTTAAGATTCTAGCAGCTGCATTCTGCACTCGTTGCGGTCGATTGATGTCTTTTTGTGGGTGGTCCCGAGAGGAGTGCGTTACAGTAATCTAGCCGACTGGAAACAAAAGCGTGAATTCATTTCTCAGCATCTTGCAATGATATAAGAGGTCTAACTTTTGCTGTATTTCTTAAGTGAAAAAATGTTCTCCTGGTTATCTGAGGGGTGGACATTTTTCACTTAGGGGTGTACTCACTTTTGTTGCCAGCAGTTTAGACATTAATGGCTGTGTGTTGAGTTATTTTGAGGGGAAAGCAAATTCACACTGTGATACAAGCTGTACACGGACTATTTTACATTGGAGCAAAGTGTCATATCTTCAGTGTTTTCAAATCAAATATTTACAAAAATGTGAGGGGTGTACTCACTTTTGTGAGATACTGTAGTTGGGAAGCTACAACACACTCAAGAACTTTTGACAGAAAAGGTAAGTGGGAAATCGCTTTCGCAAAGGCAATTAACAGATCACAGGGACAAACTTTCAAAAAATTCATTTTATTTATTAGAGAGAAAGAAACGATATTCACTCACGGGGAGTTATACGTTGCGTTGTCACGATGTAACTCTGTTTTGTCTTGGTAGCATAATATATATTGCTCTACTTTCCCCTATTATTAAAATGTAGCCTTAGAATGCCTAATCTCACAGACTTACCACTGTTTATAAGGTATTATTGTATATAACTTATCCCCACCTTCCCTTCTATACTTATAACCTCATGCAATTAGATGTAGTAAAAAGACAAGCAGAAGTTAAGTTACAGTTTAAACAAAGTATTATTGATAATATTCATAAATAATAACAAAATGCAAAGTATATTTGAATATTGGCAACCATACAACCTGATTAAATGGTGATATGTAGTTCAGGCGGCACACAGACTTGTTACTTAAATGTCTCTAGTTAAGTCATCATTGATGCTCAGCTTTCAGCCACATGTCTGTTCAAAATGGCTGCTAAGCTGTGCTCTTCATTGTGTGGTCTTCATCACAAGTTAGCAAGAGAGATGCTTCTTTCAGATGTTGGTTAGTAAGAGAGAGAGTGTGAGGTTAAACAAGTAAATATATAGATTTTCTGTCCAACCCCTACAGCCAATAGGGCGTCATCGTACTTAAAGGCTTCTGAACCAAGCCAATTCCAAACAGCCATACTTCAGACCAATGGGGTGATAGAACATCGTAACACCTGCCCCCAAACCATATGTTAAAGTACACCTTAGCCTATTTGCGGGGGTAGAAATGACTTTAGCAAAGAAACACTCGTTAAACTGGTTTAAGACACACATCCCCCAAATCCTGTCGTAAAATTCAAACAGACAAATTCCTAAAGGGGGGGGGGGGCGGGGGTATAAACACTAAATTACATGCTTTACCTAAATTAGAAATAAAGACATGCAAAATATTCAGCAACTTATATGTAAAATCTCACATCACAACAAACTCCAAACACGGAATCAAAATTCAATGCGATCTTGAAGAAAAGTTAATTCCAAAAAATTGTTTTAACTGAAGTTTTACAGTAAAAGTAAAAATAATGCAAATGTAACAATAATATAAGAAAATAACAATCTCTTTAAATTGTATATCCGGTTAACCAAACGCAGGGGTTGGCGAGCGAAGCAAGCAGGGGGTGGAGCCTCCTAATAAAAAAAAAAAAAAGTAAGTGCCGTAATTTTGAACGGGCGTATAAGTTGGGGTCTGATTTTATGATCGATTTTTTTGGGTTTCAAGACCCGACTTATATGCAAGTATATACGGCAAAAAAAAAAAACTGCAGAAACTTTTTGAATGTCCCTCATGTAACAAGAAAAATAAGCCAAAGTCGAAACCAGTCATTCGGAAAACCGAACATCAAATCCAAAATATAATCCTACACTCAATGTCAACTAACCGTGCATGAAATCCTGGAAGTTATGCTTGTTTCTGTTTTTGTTGTCATTTCTGTTACTGTTGAATTTTAATTTTTCATCTGCTTTTCATTTCATCTGTGAACCTGTCACACCAGATATCAACCAGAAGCATGAAATCATAAATCTAAAACAAAAGCAAATCCCCAACACAGAGACATTGACGTTGACCTAGAGCTGTGAGGAAGCCGCACTAAGCACTGCGCCACTGTGTCACACTCGCCGGCATGTCATGCCAATCCAGTTCATTTTTATTTGCACAGATTGGGAGTAAAGAAAAGCTGAGCTTAATTTGCATGAATTACCTTTTGTCTTTTTTTAATGTTTGAAACATTTTTGGCATGAAATATGTTTGGCTCTTCCATGTAACGCTCATTTGCATGCATTTGCATTTGTTTTAATTTTAATAGCCGCCTTTGTTTGTTTTTGAGGAGTGGTGTATATCTAATATGAATAAATTCACTTCTGTGGGCTGTCAGAATCGTGAGAAATGAGTGACTCCCCCTCACTGTTTTGTTGAATTTGACTTGGGGTAGAACGTCAGTTTATGAAATTACAAATTTGACTTGGCTCCTTGTTTCAACCTGACATCCCTTCCTCGGTTTGGTTCCTGCTTTTTGCCAGGATGGTCATCAGAGCGGGCACATCAGAGGGTCACCTTCTGGGCTCATCCTCACAGGTGGCGCAGTGGTAGTGCTGCTGCTTTGCAGTAAGGAGACACTGGAAGATTGTGGGTTCGCTTCCTGGTTTCTTCCTTTGAGTACTGAGAAAAGCGCTATATAAATGTAATGAATTATTTATTATTATTATTATTATTATTATCCTGTGGTATGCAGTACCACCCTGGAAGACAAGGGAGCACAGTCGCTGATGATATCATCTCTTCTTCAGCCCTCAGCTCCAAGAAGAAGAGGGCAGTGAGGGAAACTGACTCCACTCATCCCAGTCGTGGCCCAAACTTCTGAGAAGGACCCCAAGTGTTGGTTTTCACAAAGTTTGCTGCTTCAGTGTTTTTAGATCTTTGTCTCAGATGTTTTTATGGGATACTGAAGTAGAATTACAAGCAGTTCATAAGCTTCAAAGGCTTTTATTGACGGTGACATGAAGTTTATGCATAGAGTCCATATTTACAGTGTTGGCCCTTCTTTCTTTTTCAAGACCTCTGCAATTCACCCTGGCAGGCTGTCTGTCCATCAACTTCTGGGCCAAATCCTGACTGATGGCCGATGCCCATTCTTACATAATCAGAATTGGTGGGTTTTGGTTTGTCCACCCGCCTATTGAGAATTGACCACAACTTCTCAATGGGGAGTTTCCTGGCCATGGACCCCAAATGTCGACATTTTGTTCCCCAAGCCACTTAGTTCTCACTTTTGCCTTATGGCCCGGTGCTCCATCATGCTGGAGTCCATATTTACAGTGTTGGCCCTTCGTTCTTTTTCAAGACCTCTTCAATTCCCCCTGGCAGGCTGTCTGTCCATCAACTTCTGGGCCAAATCCTGACTGATGGCCGACGCCCATTCTTGGAGACTCAATGCTTGGAGTTTGTCAGAATTGGTGGGTTTTTGTTTGTCCACCCGCCTCTTGAGGACATGGGACGTGAAGGTGTCTCTCTGAGAAAGTCACATCTCGTCCCAGGATTTTTTTTATATTGTGATAGACGGCCAGGAACCCTGCCCCGCCGGGATGCATGGAGGAAGGAGAGACCGGGAGAGTGGCACTTCTCATCCCTGGGCACCTGGATGGTCCTTGATCCCTGGGGGACAGCACTTCTGGGACACCAGGAAGTGCTGACAGACCAGGGATGGTGTACGCCTGGAGTGCTTCCGCAACACTGGGGAGTGCTGCCGGCAGTTCATCAACAGGCACCTGGAGCACATCCGGGGCATTATAAAAGAGGCCGCCTCACTCCATTCGGGGAGCCGGAGTCGGGTGAAAGAGGACGAAGCTTGCGAGGCAGGAGTGGAGGTGACCCTAAGGACTGAGGGCAAAATTGTAACTAATATTTGTAAATAGTATAATAAACGTGTGTGTTGTGGACATTGCGGTGTCGTGTCTGTCTGTGGCCGGGCTAGCTCTCACAATATGTATAATAGACAAAGGGGCTCAGCCCCCTGCTCGCTTCGCTCGCCCACCCCCAGGTTTGGTTATCCGGATATACAATTTAAAGAGATTGTTATTTTCATGGGAATTGTTACATACTCTTTTGATTCTATGTTGCATCACTTCTCCGTGATCATAAATATACACTTGACCGAATTGTCGCGTCTTCGAAATTAAACTTGTAGCTTTAATTGTTGCAGGACCACAGATTCTCATCGCGTATGGTCCATTATTGTGTAAATCTACGTTTTGAGCATTGAAAGATGCGAACGTGAACAGATTATTGTAGACTCGGATAGTTTGCCTGTAGTGTTTGTGGATTTCACTTTCACCAAACGACAAATCTTTTAATTCTCGCAGATAGGCCTCGTCATTGGGTAGAAGCACTACTTTTCCCTGATGGCAGCATGAATTAGACGATCTACAAGTCTCCGACTTAAACTTTAAAGCCAAACAATAGCTACATACTTCTGCCATGTCACCTATGTCCATATATTCGATCTCTTTTTGCTGTTCCGTTATTTCACCGAGTAATAATTTCCATTTGTTTGCGCTAATGTGATCTTTACTTTCATTTCTTTTGATACTTTGAAATTTTCGTACTTTCATAATCTGTAACTTGCTCTGCATGTGTATCGTGCCAACGTTTTTGAACGTCTTTATGAAGTCTTTTATTTCTGACCCCGATTGGACCTATGAGGTTTTCAATACCGCTTGGTCCGGGCTGATTATTACTTTCCTTATTTTCAGAATTTGCACATAGCTGCTCTTTGTTCTTTGCTTAGTTGTTGACGTGTCATCCAGAATGTTTACAATTTTTAAGAGCTGGGAGCACATGAAGTGTGTCTGCCAAAAGCATTCCATCAACTGAGAGGTTAGATGTCCGTGATCTTGTTTTAAATTGTTTGTAAGTAGGGCGTGACGTGCAAAAGTGACCATCTCACGGGTCTTGCTTCCAAAGGTTGTAAAGTCTCATCTCGCAGGACTTCAAAGTGTCTTTCTGAGAAGATCTCGTCTCGTCCCAGGATTTTTTTTATAGAATTAAAATATTCAGCCCTCGGAGTTTACATGTTCTCCTTGTGTCTGTGTGGGTTTCCTTCCACAGTCCAAAGACATGCAGGTCAGGTGCATTGGCAATGCTTAATTGTCCCTAGTGTGTGCTTGGTGTGCCCTGCGGTGGGATGGCGCCCTGCCCAGGGTTTGTTTCCTGCCTTGCGCCCTGTGTCGGCTGGGATTGGCTCCAGCAGACCCCCGTGACCCTGTAGTTAGGATATAGCAGGTTGGATAATGGGTGAATGGATGGATGGATATTCAGCCCTCAAAGAGCTAATTGTTCCCCAGCCACTTTTAAGCGAAATCCACCCACAGTTGTCTCCAGACGTACAGAATGTATTATACATCCGGCTGAATGAAGTGAAGCAGAGTGGTGGCTCTGAGGCGACGGATCTGTGCCAACAATCGGAAGGTTGCTGGTTCAAATCCCATAAACGGCAATAGGGCCCCTGAGCAATGCCCTTAACCTGCAATTGCTCCATCCTGGGTATGACGTTATCCTTCCTCCAGCCCTGCAAACAGGTCCTCCAACTTGCAGGGAAAACCCAGGGGTTGGTGGGAGGACTGGCACTCCAGCCACTATAAAAAAAAAAAAAAAACCTCCCACTGTTCCAGTATGGTGCTGAGGTGTCACCCATTACACAGCTGCAGTCGGATCTCAATCCATGTGGTTTGCCGTGTGGTGGGTGGGTGTAATCAGCGCACGCTCCCAACCTCTCTCTCTCTCCTCTCCGAGGCTAGACAGACAGATAGATAGATACAGTAATGGCCGAAATTATCGGCACCCCTGGAATTTTCCATGAAAATGCACCATTTCTCCCAGAGAATTTTTGCAATTACAAATGTTTTGGTATCTACACGTTTATTTCCTTTATGTGCATTGGAACAACACAAAAAAAACAGAGAAAAAAAGCCAAATCTGACATCATGTCACACAAGACTCAAAAACCGGGCTGGACAAAATTATTGGCACCCTCTACTTAATATTTGGTTGCACGCCCTTTGGGAAAAAATAACTGAAATCAAGAGCTTCCTCTAACCATCAATAAACTTGTTACACCTCTCAACTGGAATTTCCGACCACTCTTCTTTTGCAAACTGCTCAAGGTTTCTCAGATTTGAAGGGCACCTTCTCCCAACAGCAATTTTGAGATCTCTCCATAAGTGTTCAATCAGATTTAGATCCAGACTCATTGCTGGCCACTTCAGAACTCTCCAGCACTTTGTCTTCAACCATTTCTGAGTGCTTTTAGAGGTATGTTTGGGGTCATTGTCCTGCTGGAACACCCATGGACCTCTGACACAGACCCAGCTTTCTGACACAGGGCCCTACACTGCACCCCAATATCTTTTGATAGTCTTCAGATTTCATGATGCTTTGCACACAGTCAAGGCATCCAGTGCCAGAGGCAGCAAAACATCCCCAAAACATCTTAGAACCTCCACCATGTTTGACTGTAGGTACTGTGTTCTTTTCTTCGTAGGCCTCATTCCGTTTTCTGTAAACAGTAGAATGATGAGCTTTACTAAAAAGCTCTACCTTGGTCTCGTCTGTCCACAAGACGTTTGCCCAGAAGGATTTTGGCTTCCTCAAGTACATTTTGGCAAACTCCAGTCTGGCTTTTTTATGTTTCTGTGTCAGCAGTGGGGTCCTCCTGGCTCTCCTGCCATAGCGTTTCATTTCGTCGACGGATAGTTCGAGCTGACACTGTTGTACTCTGAGTCTGCAGAACAGCTTGAATATGTTTTGAAGTTGATTGGGTTGTTTATCCACCATTTGGACTATCCTTCGTTGCAGTCTTTTATCAATTTTTCTCTTCCGTCCACGTCCAGGGAGATTAGCTACAGTGCCAGGTGTTGTGAACTTCTTGATTATGTTGTGCACAGTGGACAAAGGAACATGAAGATCTCTGGAGATGGACTTGTAGCCTTGAGATTGTTGATATTTTTCCACAATTTTTGTTCTCAAGTCCTCAGACAATTCTCTGCTCTTCTTTCTGTTCTCCATGCTTAGTGTGGCACACTCAGACACACAACAGAAAGGTTGAGTCAACTTTTCTCCATTTTAACTGGCTTCAGCTGTGATTGCTATATTGCCAGCACCTGTTTCTTGCCACAGGTGAGTTCAAACGAGCATCATATGCTTGAAATAAAACGATTTACACACAATTTTGAAAGGGTGCCAATAATTTTGTCAGTGCCCATTTTTGGAGTTCTGTGTGACATGATGTCAGATTTGGCTTTTTTCCTCTGTTTTTTGTGTTGTTCCAATGTACATAAAGGAAATAAACATGTGGATACCAAAACATTTGTAATTGCAATAATATTCTGGGAGAAATGGTGCATTTTCAGGGAAAATTCCAGGGGTGCCTACATGACTATAGATAGATAGATAGATAGATACTTTATTAATCCCAAGGGGAAATTCACATACTCCAGAATGATACATTTCATTCATGATACTTTCCAGGCTAAGGGCAAACTAAACACCATAAATGTAATCTTTAACCTTGAAAACTCTTGCCGGATACATCAAATCTGTAAAGAGCTCACAAGAAATGAATGAATGTGACCAGACTCCCATCTCCTGGGCCTCTGCTACTCACAGTGATCCTCGGACAACTCGTTTGTCCCCTAACAGTCTTGTTCTCCTTATAAAATATAGCGGTGTGCAGCCGTCAGCATTCATTCTTTAAGGACGGTATTTGTGTTAATGCTTGATAGGGCAAGAAAGCTGAGAAATTGTGGCTGTTGTTCTTCTACGTTTTTGACTTTGGCTCCCGTCTTGTTCTCGGCGGGTCTTTGATCTCTCGTCGCTTGGTCCCACACCATATCGGAGTCTTCTATCCACCTTTGGAGCCCTCCATCTTACGTTAAATCCTACACCTGAATGTTTCTTCTTCACTTTTCATTCTGAGAGTATCTTGAACCTTTCAAACCTCCTCCCGACTACACAATTGCCCTAAAATATATTTTTTTTCCAGGGGCCAGCAGGGAGTTCTCTCCACTTTTCAATCCCATTACTGTTTCAAACCGCCTGGCAGAGCATCCAGCGTGGCAGAGATGAATGTTTTCACTGCAAGATTTATTCTAAATTTCATTTTTGAATTGAATGTGTTGAAGTAAATACGCCTTGGCTAATAATTACTTCTCTAGCTGTGAATAGGAAATCGTAGAATCACAAAATGCCCTTGTTATTGCTCAGCTTAAGCAGCATCTACGAGAGTACAGCATGGAAAATTGCACACATGGAACATTTTCATGGGGTTTCTTCTATTCATTGATTTTCTTTGCACGTTCGACTCCAGTTGAAAAAAGTGTTGATGTTCACGCCAGATTAATTATATAGGAGGATTATTTCAGGGCCTTGAAGCAGAACTGAGCCGCCCGTGATAACAAGGTGAGTTGTAACTGATGGGAAGCCATTACGGGATGTATAATGTAGCTGATAAACAATTTATGGCCTCTAAAATGTTCCTTCAGATTCTCAACAGCTCGCCTGTTGATCTTTAAGTCTCCGAGGACATGGAGCTGGATGTACATTTGTGCGCTCAACAGATGAAATTAAAGTTTAAACCTGGCTCACTGTGATAAAATTATTTCCAAGGGCAAGGTTTTGATATTTCATATCTGGGCTGCCAATGCTTGCCTCATTGCCACTCTGCAGGTTTGTTAATAAAAGTCAAAACGGCCAAAGTACGATACTGAGAGTCATTCAGCAGCAGACTGTGAGACTCGCTTAGCCGCTGATACACAAGCGAGGCGATCACATCGACAAAACGAAACCTTCAATGAAAGAGAACCTCGCTTAGCCGCTAATACACAAGGGGGGCGAGAACATCAGCAAAACGCAACCCTCAATGAAAGAGAATCTCGCTTAGCCGCTGATACACAAGCGAGGCGATCACATTGACAAAACGAAACCTTCAATGAAGGAGAACCTCGCTTAGCCGCTAATACACAAGGGGGGCGAGAACATCGGCAAAACGAAACCACAGAGGAAAGAGAAACTCGCTTAGCCGCTAATACACAAGGGGGACGAGCACATCGACAAAACGAAACTTCCAAGGAACAACAACAACATTTATTTCTAGAGCACATTTTCAAACAAATGATGGAGCTCAAAGTGCTTTACAGGATGAAGAAAGAGAAAAAAGACAAAATAAATTAGAAAATAAAATTAGGCAATAATAATTAACATAGAATAAAAGTAAAGTACGATGGCCAGGGAGGACAGAAAAAAGAAAAAGAAGAACTCCAGATGGCTGGAGAAAAAAAATAAAATCTTCAGGGGTTCCGAGGTCACGAGACCACCCAGCCCCTTCTTGGCATTCTACCTAACATCAATGACCTCAATCAGTCCTCATGGTACTCGGTTCACATGGAAGAACTTGATGATGACGGTCATGTGGACTTCTGGCCTTTAATCCATCAATGGAGAGACATCACGGTGCTCTGATTAGGTGGTGGTGGCACAGATCACCACCACAGAAAACCGGAAAAAGAACAAAAGAGAGAGTAGGGGCTTAGTACGGATTTTGGAGCCACCATGAATAATAATGATAATTAAATACATATACAGAATATCAGGATTAAACTAAAATGAAGCTCTGAGAAAGCCATGTTACAGTAATGTGTTTTCAGCAGTTTTTTAAAGTGCTCCACCGTATCAGCCTGGTGAATTTCTATCAGTCAGCTGTTCCAGATTTGAGGTGCCTAACAGCAGAAGGCCGCCTCACCACTTCTTTAAAGTTTAGCTCTTGGAATTCTAAGCACACCCTCATTTGAAGATCTAAGGTTACGATTTGGAGTGTAAGGTGACAGACATTCTGAGATATAAGATGGAGTCGAGATGATTGAAGGCTTTGTAAACCATCAGCAGGATTTTAAAGTCAATTCTAAATGGCGCAGGTAACCAGTGTAGTGACGCTAAGACTGGGGTGATGTGCTCAGATTTTCTTTTCTCAGTTAAGATTGGCAGACCGGGGTGGTGGTCCCCCTCTTTAAGAAGGGGGATCGGAGGGTGTGTTCCAACTACAGAGGGATCACACTCCTCAGCCTCCCTGGAAAAGTCTATTCAGGGGTCCTGGAGAGGAGGGTCCGTCGGATAGTCGAGCCTCGGATTCAGGAGGAACAGTGTGGTTTTCGTCCTGGTCGCGGAACAGTGGACCAGCTCTACACCCTTAGCAGGGTCCTGGAGGGTGCATGGGAGTTTGCCCAACCAGTCTACATGTGTTTTGTGGACTTGGAAAAGGCATTCGACCGTGTCCCTCGGGGAATCCTGTGGGGGGTACCGGCCCCCTTGATAAGGGCTGTTCGGTCCCTGTACGATCGTTGCCAGAGCCTGGTCCGCATTGCCGGCAGTAAGTCAAACCCATTTCCAGTGAGAGTTGGACTCCGCCAGGGCTGCCCTTTGTCACCGATTCTGTTCATAACTTTTATGGACAGAATTTCTGGGCGCAGCCAGGGCGTTGAGGGGGTCCGGTTTGGTGGGCTCAGGATTGGGTCACTGCTTTTTGCAGATGATGTTGTCCTGTTTGCTTCATCAGGCCGTGATCTTCAGCTCTCTCTGGATCAGTTCGCAGCCGAGTGTGAAGCGGCTGGGATGAGAATCAGCTCCTCCAAATCCGAGACCATGGTCCTCAGCCGGAAAAGGGTGGAGTGCACTCTCAGGGTTGGTAGCGAGATCCTGCCCCAAGTGGAGGAGTTCAAGTATCTCGGGGTCTTGTTCACGAGTGAGAGAAGAATAGAGCGTGAGATCGACAGGCGGATCGGTGCCTCATCCGCAGTAATGCGGGCGCTGCATCGGTCTGTCATGGTGAAAAAGGAGCTGAGCCGCAAGGCGAAGCTCTCAGTTTACCAGTCGATCTATGTTCCTACCCTCACCTATGGTCATGAGCTATGGGTAGTGACCGAAAGAACGAGATCGCGAATACAAGCGGCTGAAATGAGTTTCCTCCGCAGGGTGTCTGGGCTTTCCCTTAAAGATAAGGTGAGAAGCTCAGTCATCCGAGAGGAGCTCAGAGTAGAGCCGCTGCTCCTCCGCATCGAGAGGAGTCAGATGAGGTGGCTCGGGCATCTGATCAGGATGCCTCCTGGACGCCTCCCTGGTGAGGTGTTCCGGGCACGTCTAACCGGGAGGAGGCCCTGGGGAAGACCCAGGACACGTTGGAGGGACTATGTCTCTCGACTGGCCTGGGAACGCCTTGGGATTCTCCCGGAAGAGCTAGAAGAAGTGGCCGGGGAGAGGGAAGTCTGGGCATCTCTGCTCAAGCTGCTGCCCCCGCGACCCGACCTTGGATAAGCGGAAGACAATGGATGGATGGATGGACAGTTAAAATTCTGGCCGCTCCATTCTGCACTCGTTGCAATCGATTGATGTCTTTATTGGGTGGTCCTGAGAGGAGTGCGTTACAGTAATCTAGCCGACTGAAAACAAAAGCCTGAATTCATTTTTCAGCATCTTGCAATGTTATAAGAGGTCTAACTTTTGTTATATTTCTTAAGTGAAAAAATGCTGTCCTAGTAATCTGATTAATATGTGATTTAAAATTCTGGTCCGAGTCAATAGTTACCCCTAAATTCTTTACCTCTGTCTTGACTTTTAATCCTAATGCATAAAGTTTATTTCTAATAACCTCATTATATCATTTTTTGCCAATCACTAAAAAAAGGAAAGAGAAACTCACTTAGCCGCTAATGCACCACTGATGCGATTGATTGATTGAAGTGCCAGAATCCATAGTTTCTAGGAGCCCGGCTTTTTACTGCACAGACTTACACAGCTAGTATTTTATAAAGACCCCCTGATTACTAGCCGGGATTTGACTTCAGCAGTAGTAACGCATACAAATAAATCAAAGGAGGCAGTTTTTGGTGCAATGTGTCCTGGAGTCAGAGAGATGACTTGTGTTTGGCTGTAATTTGTGTTTTTGCTCCGCTTGTGCCTTTAGTATTTTTTTTTGGAATTTTGACCTTCATGCTCCGTGTTTAACTACGTTTCCAGATTGCTGTATTGGGACTTTGTTTGCTTTGGATTGCCTTTTTGTTTTTGAGCTACTCCTGTCCTCCATGGAGCTTCGTTGTTGGTGAAGAATCCTTTTCTTATATATAAACGTCTACGTGTGGAAGTGTGTGTGTGTCTGTCTGTCTGTCCAGCCCGGACGTGCGAGGCCACAGCATGAAGCTCAAAGAAAGCGAAAACACTGACAAAAGAGAAACTCGCTTAGCCGCTAATACACAGGCGAGGTGAGCACCGAGGAAAGAGAAACCGATGCAATTGATTGATTGATTGAAGTGCCAGAATCCATAGTTTATAGGAACCCCATCTTTTTACAGCATGGGCTTACACAGCTACTATTTTATAAAGATGCCCTTATTACTAGCCGGGGTTTGACAATGATATCCCCCTCTAGTGGGCATTTTTATAAGCGGTTTGGGAATCTATTGGGACTTGTGTGATTTTTGGGACTCCAGGACAAAATACAGCCCGGATAATAATCAGACTTTCAACGAAACTGACAGATCAACTCGGATGAATTTATTGAACTACTTGGTGTCCTCTGATCCTTAGTTGTGCCCAGTTTTCTGGAGAAGTGGCACACTGCTTCCAATATCCGAATGCAGTTTGTCATTTTGAGGATTGTCTGCATGGCAGTTAGCGCTGTCCCCTCGTGCCCATTGCCATTGTTCATTTATGGCTACACCTATCATGCGTCTGTCCCATGAAGCTCACTAGTCGTTCACTGACGCCTTTCATTACGATATTTATAGTGACTCAGGAGGGACAGTACAATGGAAATGAAAATGAATCGTAAGTCGAATGGCAGGCTAAAGCTCAAAGTGGGCCGTCGAGGAGATTTTTCGTCGAAGCCAAAACACGATGGGAAAAGTCAGAGTCAAAAACAATAAGGGAATTCGAAAAAAAAAAACAGGCTAAATAAAGATCTTTTAGAGCAGCGACACGCGGTTTATCCGTCCCGCCTGGGTAACCTTTTGTTTCGTCGCCAGTTTCAAGTCACAGATGAGCCCACCCCAAGGAATTCTGGGAAAGATCTCCATGGAGACAGTGAAAACAAAACTTAACATAGCGACACCCACAATGGAAACAAAAAAAAAAAATGCTGTTGTGACTAAACGAGAGGAAATAATGAACTTTCTAGAAACGGATTGTGGACAAATCAAACTCATATCTGAACTCCCTGTGGAGATTTATAGGAACTGCACCGGAATGTATTACCAAACCCATTAAAGTTGGACATCATAACAGTTTAATTAAACAAGTTTTTGTTTTTTTTGTTATTCCATGGAGTCCCAAAGCACTAAAGAGTCCCAACAGTTCCAAAAACAATTCCAATAACACCCACTAGAGGGGGTTTATTGTCAACATCCTGGCTATTAGAGAGGCTAAACGCAGAATCCTTATAAAATAAAATGTTTTACTCTCACAAAATGATCCATTATACTGTAAAGGTCTGAAGAGTACAAAGGCATAAAGGAGCTGCGGGCAAAGACAATCCAAGGTGGACAAAATCCCACATCAGAATCCAAATAGAGGGGTCAACAAAAACACGAGGAGGGTTAAAAACCAAAAACTACAAATGGCACAGGCAGAGCAAAATACAAATAAAATCACCAACTCCAAAGCGCATTCCCAGTGAACCGCCAGGAACTGTGGGAGTCCCACCAGACTCAGAGCACGAAGGGCAGTTTCTGGTGGTGATTAGTGGGTGGTCCTGTCTCTTGGGGCACCTACCAGGACCGGAGTTTGAGATCCCTGACTTAGAGGAAGTGGAGGAAACGTCTTTCCACCGTTTGACACCATGTTTCATATAAAGTACTGTACTGTGCCTGCTTGTCCTGTCCTGCCCCAACCTCACCCTCTAACAAGTGGACGGGGTAACACTGAAGCTTGTTGTCTTAACCCCTATTTATGCTTTTTTAGGACACTGATGGGAGCTCTGAAGCTGAACCTTGGAGGTGCACCAGAAGGCCCAGCAGGAACTGGGAAGACGGAGACAACCAAAGATTTGGCTAAAGCCCTGGCCAAGCAGGTAACGCTTTTACTTTTTCAAATGCTTGACAAGCCCCAGTTCTGCTGAACAATTCATTGGCTGAAAGTCCTCGGTGTTGGTGTGTCACAGAGAGGATGTGCAGCATTGTTCATATTGGCACTCCATTTTGTTTTTAATTCTTTCCTTCACTACGACCTCCAAGGATCCAGAGTGCATCCCATAACTGAGCTTTGCCCTTCAGTTTGTTAATTCGGTTGTCCTCTCTTGACGTGATATTACCGGCCCAGCACACCACACTGGCCATCACTGAGTTATAGAAGATGTGAAGGATGTCACTTCTCACATTAAAGAAATGTAGTCTCCTAAGAAAAAAGAGCCTGCTCTGCCCTTCTGGAATCCAGCCTGGCATTGATGTGGACCCCTGAGTACTCGTTGGAGTGCCACCACCTCCACATCCTCTCCTTGAATTGTGACCAGACATAGAGGCTCCATGGTATGGCTGAGGTCAATAAGCAGTTCCTTCCTGGTGTTTAAGTTGCAGACAATTCTTTCTGCATCAAGTTCACCACCCGAATCCTATACTCTCTCAATCCCCCTCGTCCATAATACTCCACTAGTGCAGAACTGTCAAGGAATTACTGTGAGTGACCTGACTTGCTGTTACACTTTTAGTCTGAGGTGTGAAGAGAAAAGGAGACGGGCCTGTTCCATGTGGAGCTCCAGTGCTGCTCACAATCACATCAGTGACACACTCCTTAAGCTTCACAAACTGTTGTCTGCCTGACAGTCCATTCTCCGTAGACTCAGAGATGGCTGGATGGCACTGAAAGCACTGGAGATGTAAAGAATGAAAGAATTATAAAGAACGTAACCCTCACAGTGTGGACAATTCGATTTGCATTAAGATACAAAGTTCTCCCCCTGACTCCTCTCTTCTGTCCTATCCCCCTTATCAATACACCCCATCAGTGCAGAATCATCTGAGAATTTCTGCAAGGGACCTGATCTGCTGTTGTATTTCTAACTGAAAAGGAGACGGGCCTGTTCCTCGTGGAGCTCCAGTGCTGCTCACATTCACATCAGTGACACACTCCTTAAGCTTCACAAATTGTTGTCTGCCTGACAGTCCATTCTCGTAGACTCAGAGATAGCTGGATGGCATTGAAAAGCACTGGAGAAACCAAAGAACATAATCCTCACCCTGTAGACAATTCTATCTGAGAGACAAAGTTCTCCCCCTGACTCCTCTCCTCTGTCTCGTCCCCCTTATCAATGTACCCCATCAGTGCAGAATCATCTGAGAATTTTTAACAAGTGACCTGACCTGCTGTTATATTTCTAGTCTGAGGTGTACAGGGTGAAGAGTAAAGGTGACAGGCCTGGTCCATGTGGTGCCCCAGTGTTCCTCACACAGTCCTGGAGTCTCACAAATTGTGGTCTTCCCAAGAGATAGTTCATCATCAGAACACCACAGCCTCATCCACCTACATATATCTGAGTTGTCAGAGATGGCTGGATGGCATTGAAGGCACTGGAGAAATCAAAGAACGTAATCCTCACAGTGTAGACAATTCTGTCTGCATTAAGATACAAAGTTCTCCTCCGGACTCCTCTCCTCTGTCCTATCCCCTTTATCAATGTACCCCATAAGTGCAGAATCATCTGAGAATTTCTAAAAGTGACCTGACCTGCTGTTATATTTCTAGTCTGAGGTGTACAGGGTGAAGAATAAAGGTGACAGGCTTGGTCCATGTGGTACCCCAGTGTTCCTCGCACAGTCCCAGAGTGTCACAAATTGTGGTCTGTCTGACAGATGGTCCATCATCCAGGACACCACAGGCTTATCCACCTGCATATCTCTGAATTGACAGAGATGGCTGGAGGGTATTGAAGGTTAGGTTAGAGGGTTAGGATCACGTGCTGATCCAGCGCATTGCTGCACCCACCACATGACAAACCAATTCAGGATCCCAGATTGGGACCCGAGTGTAGCCATGCAATGGGTGACACCTCAGCACCACACAAGCTCAGATGGAATGGAACCAGTGTGAGGTTTTTTATGGGCACTGGAGAAATCGAAGAACGTAACCCTCACCGTGTAGACAGTTCTATCTGCATTAAGATACAAAGTTCTCCCCTGACTCCTTTCCTCTGTCTCATCCCCCTTATCAATGTACCCCATAAGTGTAGACTCATCTGAGAGTTTCTGCGAGTGACGTCACCTGCTGTTATACTTCTAGTGTGAGGTGTGAAGTGAAAAGGAGACGGGCCAGTTCCGTGTGGAGCTCCACTCCTTAATCTTCACAAACTGTTGTCTGCCTGATAGTCCATTCTCCGTAGACTGAGGGATGGCAGGATGGCATTGAAGGCACTGGAGAAATCAAAGAACTTACAGTAACCCTCACAGTGCTGCCAGCTTTGTCCAGATGAGAATAAGCCTGGTGGAGCAGCTAGATAATTATGTACATCTTCCATTACAATCTTTGTCTGATTGGGAAACTGTACTGTAGTGGGTCCAGGTGGTCTACCCCAAGGGGACTCCTCTATAGTCCAGGACCGGCCTCTCAAAGGTCCTCATGATGTGAGACGTACAGTAAGTGCCACTGGTCTGTAGTCATTAGGTAAAGGGGCGCCTGCCTTCCTTTGGGACAGGAACAATGCAGGATTGTTTTCCATAGCAGTGGCACTTTTCTCGTCCTTAGTGACAGACTGAGGAGGTGACATAGGACACCACAAAGCTGGCCTTAAGAACTCGAGGATTGACCCAAGTCGTAACATGAGTAATGCCACACGTACAGAGGATGGGGAAATTCTTACTTGTACATCACATGAACTTTCAACACGTGTCTGTTTTCCTGTGCCACGATAAACAAAGACATTTTCAAATCCGAAACTTCATTTTAATGGAGATAAAAACCCAAATCAGCTTACCTGATGTACTCCTCACTCGCATTCCCTGCAGAAAACAAAACACCCTGAAAAGATCTGCAGTACGGTTAGCCTTCCTGATTTCTCTTTCATGCTGTGCTCTAAGTTTGTTTTATTCCTAGCAGACTGAGTTAGCGATGATTTGTGTCACAAGTGACGCCTCCTAAGCTCCTTCCTGAACTGTTTTTGTGGATCCGCGTCAAGCTTTGCCGTGCATTTCTGAAGGTGTATTTTGCTCCAATTTAACGATTTATGAGCTGTCAGGGAAAATATTTTCAAGTGTGTCTGTTGGGATAAAGCAAGCCGTTCTGTTTTGTAACTGGCTGTGCATTCTCGTGATGGCGTCTATGTGACAAGCGCAGAGCTCAAGTAAAACGATAGCCCAGTTAATCATAAATCATAAAAGAACTGGGGAGGTGACTGTGACGGTGCGGGTCCCGCTCCAATGCTCCCTGTTCTCGTTTTGGGAACCTTTTCAACCCAACACCATTGGTAATGTAACCGGGTGAACTGGCAGATGGGGACAAATCACACTTGTAGCAAGGGGACAGCGTCAAAGTGTCCAAGTGCTTTTATTAAAAACAAAAACCTAACAAAACCAAAATGGTGTCCATAGTGCAGTGCTTCAAGGTTAATAAAGAAAAAATCCATAAAAGCAGGTGCAATAAGTGGACATTAAAAAATCCATCTCTCTATTTATAAAATCCAACGTCTGTCTGTCTGTCTGTCTGTCTGTCTGTCTGTCTGTCTGTCTGTCTGTCTGTCAGCTTTTCACAAGAGAACTACCTAACAGATTTAGATCGGGTGTTTTTTCTAGAATTTGCCTGAACATTCCAGTTGATTTTGCAACTTCTCTCATCGCACTAAGTATCTTAGTTCAGTTGTGGTACCGATGTATTTGAGAGACGCAGCAGGCCGAGGGGGTGGGGCTCTCCTCACTCACCCGCCAGACACGGGGTTTAACCTTACCCCTGCTTAGTTAGCAAATGAGAGGACTACTTAGCGGAAAAAAAAAGGACGGAAAAGCTGTCGTCGAAAGGCAAGTCGAAAAACACGAAAATGGAGTTGCACTGCTGCTGAAGCCAACGTTTAAGACAAATTTCAAAGTCAGAAATTATAACACGAGCAGAAACTGCGATCGACAAACACGTGTTTTGGAATCTGCCAACTCGAATAAGGAAGTGAACCTTCCCAATACCTTTAAACCCACCATAGCTGCTGACCTCTGAGGGCACGCCCCTGGAAACGTGGGAGCTACCCTAACGACGGGTGAATGAACTGGTGACTACTGTAATTCAACATAAAAGTAACAGTAACATCTCTCTCTCTCTCTCTCTCTCTCTCTCTCTCTCTCTCTCTCTCTCTCTCTCTATATATATATATATATATATATATATATATATATATATATATATATATACATACATACATACACAGGTGCTGGTCATAAAATTAGAATATCATGACAAAGTTGATTTATTTCAGTAATTCCATTCAAAAAGTGAAACTTGTTATTAGATTTATTCATTACACACACACTGATGTATTTCAAATGTTTATTTCTTTTAATGTTGATGATTATAACAGACCGCCATTTAATGCTTTATATGTTAAAAGGAGGATTTTGAAATCTGCCCTAAACTTAACCGGGAGCCAGTGTAAGGATTTAAGAACTGGAGTGATGTGTTCGTATTTTCTAGTTCTTGTAATAATTCTTACAGCCGCATTTTGGATTAACTGGAGGCTGTATAAAGAACAGTTTGAACATCCAGTGAACACCGCATTGCAGTAGTCAATCCTACTAGAGATAAATGCATGAATTATTTTCTCAGAATCCTGTTTATTTAGAAAGCGCCTTAATTTCCCAACATTTTTAAGATGGAAGAAACATGATTTGGACAACTTTGTAATATGCGCTTTAAATGACATGCTAGAGTCAAAGATAACTCCTAGATTGTGGGCTGATTCAGTAAAATTAATGGGGATTCCAACTGAGTTAAATGATGACAGAATTAACATCTCTGTTTTATCTGTGTTTAAAGACAAGTAGTTCTCATTCATCCACTCCTTTAATTCTCTAACACAACTAATTAAAGGCAACATCGGAGAAACTTCATTTGATTTCATTTGAACCTCACCGCACATCGCCCTTTTGGACCTTCCAGGCCTGAATATCGTGTTCTCCCCACACACTTTCTCACATTCTGATGTTCCATCCATGGGGCTTGTTTGCTTTCGGCCCAAACGATTATAGCTGTCCCAGACTTTTTTTTTCTATTTTTTTTAACCATACAAATAATACAGCAGTCCAGAGTCGGCCGCCACCATCAGCATGTGTCCCTTTGAGTTCTATGCCAGCCTCAGCACAGATGCCACCGCTAGTGAGACATCTGCTGTCACTTTGTGCTCCGCTAATCGCGCTCCAGTATGTCTGTTCTTTTTCTAAGCCGCCTTGCTTGCCAGAATTGTAGGCAGCCGGCCTTGACGACGATTTTTGTGAATTCGGAGTCGGGTAACCACTTTCTACTTTTTCGTGCCCCTCGTGGCCTAAATTTTGATCTAAAATAAAATATTTCATATATACCCACTGCCTACATTGGGCCGTTGTGTTATTCAGAATACGACAATTGGACTTCAGAAACAAGAACTGGTTTTGTCTTCTTTTTGGATATGTTGCATTAATGGGTCACCATGATGGTACAGCTGTTCAGGAAACTGAAATAGCGAACTACCCAGATGGTCACAGCATGCCCCCAATTCCAAAAACAGTTGATGTTTTACCTTGTGAATGTAATTGGTTTTTTTAATGTCAAATTTGATGCTCCATAAAACTTGAGCCAGTGGAGTGTTTCCCACTCTGGCACATCACCATTTCCTTTAACATCCATCCGTCCATTATCCAACCCGCTATATCCTAACTACAGGGTCACGGGGGTCTGCTGGAGCCAATCCCAGCCAACACAGGGCGCAAGGCAGGAAACAAACCCCGGGCAGGGTGCCTGCCCACCACAGGGCACACACACAAGCACAAGCACACACTAGGGACAATTTAGAATCGCCAATGCACCTAACCTGCATGTCTTTGGACTGTGGGAGGAAACCCACGCAGACATGGGGAGATCCCGGTTCTCCTAACTGCGAGGCAGCAGCGCTACCCACTGCGCCGCCCTTCCTTTAACCTCCTTAGGGTTATGTTTACACTCAGAAAAATGAGCCAAAAACGCACGTTTTTCCTTGTTATATGTAATAGAAACATACAAATGCCAAAAGCGACAACATAAATACGGTAAGGAAGGCGGGTTGAGTCTCCACTGCTGTACTGATGCAGTACCAACGCACAGCTCGATGTCACAATCGGGACCGTAGACGCGTGACTCTTTACACATTATGGTTCTGTGGTGTAGCGGGTCCTCGGCTGCAAAACAGTGGCCAGTTTCTAAAAAATCCAGAGAGCCGTGCCAGTCTCCGTGAGGTCATAACCCTTTTGTTCCCATGTTTAGACCACCTACACGCCACACCCTGAACCCCCCACTTCTTTTAGTTTGACGCCCAACCTCTCACGTGGTGTCTTATCAAAGGCCTTCTGAAAATCAAAATGAATGCCTCCATATGCATCACTCCGATTGTTTGCTTTTGTTGCTCTCTCGTATCAAGGGATGAGAATTAGACAGCATGGTGGCACACAGTGGCGTAGTTAGGGGGGGGGGGCAAGGGGGGGACATCTGTCCCTGGGCGCAGCATCCAGGGGGTGCCGAATTGATGTTCCCCATTGCATTTTGGCAAACAGGAGGGGGCGCGAAATCTTCAGTTGTCCCCGGGCACTAAAAACCCTAACTACGCCTCTGGTGGCACAGTGATTAGCTCTGCGACCTCACAGATCCAGCATCTCGGCGTCAAGTGCTGGCCTGGGTGTTATCCGCGTGGAGTTTGAATTGACATATTGCGGGTCTGCGGCAGCAACAAAATACGGCCAGATTTTAAATCCATAAAGCCGTGTCACTGTCCGTGGGTGCGATTGCACAGCTGTGGCGAGTTAGTGAGGTTAATTGCATGTGCGGGTGCAATCATTCTCAATGGCTTCATTGACTTCCTGCGGCGTGTGATTAATGCCAGAGACGTGTGTGTGTGTGTATATACTGTACGGGCCGGCCCAAGGGGAGAAGAAGATATCCATCCATCCATCCATCCATTATCCAACCCGCTATATTCTAACTACAGGGTCACGGGGGTCTGCTGGAGCCAATCCCAGCCAACACAGGGCGCAAGGCAGAAAAACAAACCCCGGGCAGGGTGCCAGCTCACTGCAGGACACACACACACACACCAAGCACACACTAGGGACAATTTAGAATCGCCAATGCACCTAACCTGCATGTCTTTGGACTGTGGGAGGAAACCCACGCAGACACGGTGAGAACATGCAAACTCCTCGCAGGGAGGACCTGGGAAGCGAACCCGGGTCTCCTAACTGCGAGGCAGCGCCCCAGAGGGAGCTATAAATGATGCAAAAGAGAGAAAGGGACATAAAAGAGAGAAAAAGAATAGAAGGAGGTTAAAGGACAGAAAAGGCAGTCATGGGAGATGATCCAGACACCAGGAAGAAGAAGGCAGCTCGAGCCGGGCCTCCGGAAAGGAGCACAGGCTGAGGCGCTCTAGGGGCTGGTTGGCTTACCCCATTGACTAAGCGTGTATAGTGGGGTGAGTGGGATGTAAGACCTCCCAGTGCATCCGAGAAGCGACTGCGTGAGCGCGAAGGAAGACTGGAGGTGTGCTGACCTCGGACGGTCTGGCTGTGCAGTGTGGCGGCACCCAAAATGGAGGTCGGCAGAAAGGAGTTTGTGCTGCCGAGGCTGTGCCGGCAACGCCTGTGATGGGTGAGCCAGAGACACAGAAGGTGGTGGGCTGCCATCGGGTGCATTTTAACTTCTATTTTAATGGATTTATTTCTTATAGATTTTATCTCCACGTTTCAATGATTTTATGGACACTCTTGGTTTTACTTTTGTTTTTTTTAAATAAAAGCACCTGAGCATTTTCCACCATCCCCTGGCGTCAATGAGATTTGTCCTCATTTGTTCAGCTCATCTCGGTCATAACTATCGACGGTGTTGGTTCAGCAGACTCCCATATGGAAAGAGGGAGTCTGTATGGAACCGGCTTCATCACATGAAAGTCCATTCTACGTCTTTGTGGTTCGTCCTTCCGTTACTCCATTACAGGTTGGGTCAATCACTGGGCGACTCTGTGCGTCGGTGGGCCCTTCGACGGACTTGCGCCCCATCCAGGACTGTTTCCTGCTTTGCTCCTGTTACTAAGGTTGAGGTTGAGGTCAATGTCACGTCTGCTTTCCGTTCTATGCCTTTCTTATGTTCTATGTGTTTTATGGGTGGTCCCCCAAGTGACGGGGCTATGTGCCAACCACTGCCAGGAACTGCCCCCTGCCCTGTTAATCCACAGGGTCTTCCAGAGTGCCGGTCGGTTCATTTTGAATGCCCTTGGGAGTTGGTGAAGGCTACTTGTGTGTTTGCTTTGCTTGTGTCATTTTTGGTTTATTGCATTTTTGACCGTTTGGCTCTGTTTTTTTGACTTTTTGGATTGTGTTTTGGACTTGTTCACCTTGGGCTGCCACTGCTGGCAACTCCCTTTTTGCTTTATGGAGCCTCGTGTACTTGCAGAGCATTTTTTGCGACGAAGAAATCTTTCATTTTATAAAGATTCTCTGTCACCCTCTTTGTATCTGGCCAGAGGTTTTCACTGGATTTCCCCCTCTAGTGTATTCTTGGAGTGCTTCGGGACTCTCAGTCATAACAGCACATCTTGAATTGAATTAAGTCTGTTTTAAAGAATGTCATGAAATAAATATTAACTCTTTCAGGGCGGATGTCGACTTTTGTCGAAATTCATGGGTAGAGGACGGTAATCACCTGTAAACTGTGACAAAACTTGCCGTTCTGTTTTAGTTCAACTCTCTTTAAAGTTAGTTTTGTTGATTTGACCGAGATTTTCTGCGCATGCATGAGTAGAGAAGAGCAAACAACCCCTCAAATGGCATTGACATCTGGCGAAAGCCCAACGCGAATGCGCAAAACGAAATGCACATTTAGCATATCGTGTCGTTGAGTTGGACTCTGAGTTGTCGGATTTTGATGTAAGTGATCTGGAGATCAAAAACGAAAATGAGGGGCTGGCGTCAGCTGATCGTGGTGCTGAACATGTCCGTGTAGCTAATGCACCTTGTGGTGGGTGGCCGGCTAAATATTCCAGCCCTCACCCCCAGGCCGCCAGGTGGAGCTCTCCCAACAGCGTGGACGTTCCCCGAATTCCAGCAGGGCCTCATGGACTTTGTAGTTTATATGCACAGCCCTGCTGGATACCATGGAGACCACCAGGAGTCACTGTGGGGAGGCTGCCGGACTCTTACTTGCCCTATAACCCGGAGGTGCGTCATGATCACATGACAAGAGGAAACGACGTGCTTCCGGGTTGAAGAAAGGAGCTTTTTATCCGACCCGGAAGTGTTCATGATCACATGGACAGAAGGGAGAAACACTTCCGGGTCATGGACTATATAAAGGACTCTGGGAAACCAGTACACTGAGCTGAGCTGGGAGGAAGGGTGGCGAAGTGTCTGGGAGTGTGGCGGATTGATTAGTATAGTGTTTATTGATTTATGAGTATTGTGAAGTGGAGGGTGCTTTTGCACGTTATTGTTCCAATAAAAGTAATATTTGGACTTTTACATGGTGTCTGGAGTATTGTCCGAGGGTTCAAGAGGACGATAAGGGCCTCAATCTGTCACAACCTACGCCAACGTTCACCTGGGAGGACTGCCTCTTACGATTACAGGAGGTACAAACCAGATTGCGTTACACTGCGATTGCTACTGCTGTCCATATTCCTGCTGGTTGTCGAGCTGCCACCGCAGTGCCGCTGTCGCCAGAGACACCAAACGGGTGCCAACAGAAGCCACAGCATGTGGCAAAAGACCTTTTATGCTGATTTATGTGTGAAACCATTGCTGTGCCTTTCAGAAAACAGGAAAAAAAAACAATTCAGCCCTCAAAGAGTTAAAGGTAGCAGTGGGGCAGAAAAATGGCGCAGTGACCACGCCTGTCAAGAAGAGTTCATTTAAAAAAGACCAAGAAAGGAGAAGCCAGCCTGCTGATGACTCGCTCTGATGGATGCCTGCTAGCAGAAGAGTTTCTGACTAATAAGTGCTGTGCGGCAAACAATTGGGGAGGATTAACTGACATGTTGGCTCGTTTTAAAGTAACCGAAATGCCTCTTGTTGCTTCAATGCCATAAATACGGATGGCAAGAAGAAGATGTCAGCAGATGGAGTCGTTGAAGGTCACAAACCACCTTTGGGTCCCCGTCGCCTGTGTGGGATTGCAAATGAGCTCTAAGCCGTAGAACTCGTATTAATGGAATGATAAATGAAAAAATGTAAAAAGGCCGCAAGCATCGCAGTTATGGACTAAGCAGGCAGACAGCGAGCCTCTGAGATCAGGGGCTGCCACAACAGCCCATAGCTGCCCGTAGGAAGAGCTAAAGCGTCGCAGAGCAGTGGGGACCCGCAGCTGTCATTCTGAAATCCTCTTCGCCTTGAATTCAATTAAAAACAGTAAATGAGCAGAATTTTCGCTTTTCCCCATTGCAGCTTCAGGTTCTTGTAAGTAAACACTTGACTTGGCTATTCCAAAAAAAAATAATGAACCACGTCCTTAATTTAAGAAACGTTCTGTGGCCAGTAGGGGGCGCAGCAGCACCCCAAACTCCAGACATGATTTAGGCTTTTTTGTTAACTGTACAAGGCGTCTTTCTTCTCCACTACGTGTTACAATAAAATTTCCCTTCAAACATTTCCCCCTTCACTCCCCTTTGTCCTTCCATTGCACCCAAGACCCGCTCCTCTGGGTGCAGCAGAGCAGTCGTCTTTATACCGGTGCCACCACACTGCATCCCGGCAGGGCTGAACTTCCCTAAACTGGGGACACCTTCTCCCACCAGTTCATGCCACCCAGCTGGGCTGCCCATTGGAGCTACAACTCCCACTCAGCCCTGTGAGGGGGTGGGCACACAGAAGACCCACCAGAAAGGTGTTTCCACCTGTTGTGCTGGAGGGATCACATGGTCTGTCGAAAAGCTTGGCTGCCATTTTGTGCTCATCCAGAAGTCACTCGGCTTCTTTACGCCATTTTGTTCTCGCTTCGTCTGTCACACAGGCTGCTTCTCTTTATGCCTGAAACTGGCAAGCAAACTCGTGCCACCCCTCCATTACTGGGGCCTCCCAGCCAGGAAAGACCCCATTCATCAAAACCGGGATGCCAGCCAACCCATAACGTCTATGACCGTCCCTATCACGCTTCCTGGCCTCCATGAAAGGACCACTCACTTGTGACCGAAGAGGAGGAGGAGAAGGAGGTTGGGAGCGTGTGTCGATTACAGTGCATTGCCTCGCTTACCACCCGGGGTTCCATTTAAACACAACGCCATTTTTCTAAACTCAGTTGCTGGAAGTTAAAGGGATGCCACACCAGTGAAAATGGAGCAGGCTGAGACGGGACTGAGAACTGGCATTGAAGTGCCAGTGTGATATAGCGGGTCCACGGCTCAGAAGGAAAGGACAGTTTTTTAAATAAGTAATCGCTTATTTAGGAGCGGTTCCCTGGCGCGATACGGGCATGGACGTTTCCGCACTGAAGTGCACAGGGGTGGAATGGCCCGTGTCTGTAATTGATGCCGGGAGCTGCTAATCGCCGCGCCTGTCCCCATTTTAAATAGTAGGAGCGCGAGTGTAGAGGGGTAAAAAAGATCGAAAGAGAGAGCGGAGGTTAGAGGAGGAGGCTGGCGGCTGAGAGCCAGTGTGGGCGCGAGAGAGCAGGAAGAGCAGGCAGCTGGGAGGTTTGGCTGGCACTCGGGGGTGGATGGATTGGGTCACTCCTGCCGAGTTTTTCAGAGGAGCAGGAGTGACCAGGATCGAGGACGACTCACCGCAGGAGGCTTGGGAGGAGGGAGAGTCCCGACGTGAGCGCCCTTGTCGTTGAAGAACCCGAGTCTTGGTCAGGCGGATTAGCCATACGGAGCCAGGGGTCGGAAGGCAAGTCAGCTGCACCCGCAGGTAGGGCGACTCCCCAGTGGCAGGGCCCGGATGGAAGAAGCAGGGGAGCCGCCAGTTAAAACAAGAAGGCACCGGGCTTTTAAAGAAGGGACGACTTCCAGCCAGTATTTCAACCTCGGTTTTAAATGGAGTTATTTATTGGGATTTTAACCTCCATATTTTCACCCTGTTTTTAATGGATTATTTATTTATTGATGTTTTGAGCACTGCACTATTGTTTTGGACATGGACTGTTTGCACTTTGCACCTTCCCTTTGCTTCGACTGGTGTCCTCATTGTCCAGTTGATCCAGTTACATTACCGACAGTGTCGGGTTCAAGAGGCTCCCAAAGGAGAGTTGGCAGCATGGAGCAGGACCTGCACCGTCACAGCCAGTCATTAGTCACAAGTGCAGTCCAGCCTGGTAGCAGCTAACACTGCACTTCATGTGGTGTCAAAAACGCAAAGATCCCTGAGAGATGAGCACAACTAAAATGAAAAGTTTAAGAAAATCAAATGACGACCTTATCAAGAACGTGAAATACGCCTCGTATTTGTGCACATGTGAGATGTCAGAGAGATCAGTTCACTTGTGCAGTTTCAGAGACTGCTGCTTGTTGTACAATGTCTACTAGAGGGGGATATACCAGCAAACCCCGGCAAGTAATAAAAGGGCAAGCACCAAAGCTACATAAAATAAAAAAGGTTTATTTCACAAAAAGCTCCGTAAAGCACATAAGGCCAAAAAGTGTTGCCAGCAAGGGGGACAAGTCTCAATACTCAATCCCATGGCGAAATCGAAACACGGAGTGAAATGGTCAGAAATCTAAATGAATCCCCAAAGCACAAAACTAAGCTTAGAAATGCTGAAGAAGTTTGAAATGAATCACCAGGAACTGTGGGAGACCCTCTGGATTTAAAGGCTGGAGGGTAGTACCTGGTGACGATTGGCAGGTGCCCCCCCGACATATGGACCATAACGCAGACAGCTTACATACATTAAACAAAAGAATAATGCACATAAATGACATAAATCAAAGAGTCAAAAATGAACAAAAGATCCCAGCCAGGGGAGGAGTCTTGGGGGAGACATGACACTGCTAAATGATCCCCTTGTGGATATGAACGTACAGTGGATTCAGAAAGTACTCGGACCTCGCCACTTGCTGCCCACTTTTATTTTTGTAGGTTCAGGGTCCCTGCAGTCCTGGGTCTTAACCTTCTTTTACAGCGACAGGTACGCCTTCCATCACCTCGTTTATCTTAGATGTATAGATAGTGTGAAAGGCACTATATAATAAATAGATATGAAAGACACTATATAGTAGATAGATATGAAGATAGGCTCTATATAATAGATAGCTAGTGGAAAAAGTACTATATAATAGATATAGATATAGATATAAAAGGCACTTTATAATATATAGTGAGAAATGCCCTATATAATAGATAGATATTAAAAACATTATATAATGATAGATAGATGTGAAAGGCACTATATAATAGATAGATATGAAGATAGGCTCTATATAATAGATAGCTAATGGAAAAAGTACTATATAATAGATATAAATATGGATATGAAAGGCACTTTATAATTGATAGTGAGAAATGCCCTATATGATACATAGATAGATATTAAAAACATTATATAATGATAGATAGATGTGAAAGGCACTATATAATAGATAGATATGAAAGACACTATATAGTAGATAGATATGAGGATAGGCTCTATATAATAGATAGCTAGTGGAAAAAGTACTATATAATAGATATAGATATGAAAGGCATTTTATAATAGATAGTGAGAAATGCCCTATATGATTGATAGATAGATATTAAAAACATTATATAATGATAGATAGATGTGAAAGGCACTATATAATAGATAGATATGAAGATAGGCTCTATATAATAGATAGCTAATGGAAAAAGTACTATATAATAGATAGATATGAAAGGCACTATATAATAGATGGACAGATGCTGAGAAAGGCACTATATAATAGATGGATATGACACGCACCGTGTAAGAGATAGATAAATGAAATTTTCCTTGTCCCCCGGTGGGAAATTTGGCAAGGGAGTAGGGAGCCATGAATTGTTAACAGGTCTCCCTGCTGCCACCTAACAGTTTAGGGGGATTTCCACAGTGCCCTCCATCACGGTTCTCTATCAGTATCTCTTTCAAGTCTCAGGATTAATGAGCCCCCTGGGTGTCATCCATTATATTAGAGCACGGGGCTCTCTGTGGTGTTAGTTCTGGTGTCACTCCTCACAGTGTTAATGCCACTGCACAGCCCACTATCATGTCTCCATTACTCCACCATGTCAAACCTCCTGAAGTTGCGGTCTCTGCTAGGCCCACCATCACAGTGTTAAGAACGCAGTGGTAGACCCCACAGTGCCATGATGGGATGGGACTGTTTGTGCTAATCCAGGCTTTCCTCTTTGACTTTTATGCTTTACATCACGTTATGACTCTTGTGTGATTTTCTTTTGTCCACAGTGCGTTGTTTTCAACTGCTCTGACGGCTTGGACTACAAGGCAATGAGCAAATTCTTCAAAGGCCTCGCACAGTCCGGGGCCTGGGCCTGCTTTGATGAGTTTAACCGCATTGAGGTGGGTCACTTTCTTCCTTGCATCCTATAGAACGTAAGAAATTTGACAAACGAGAGGAGACCATTTGACGCTCATTTGTTTAGTTAATAGTGCAGCTGTCCCGTGTCTCATCCAGATCTTTCTCAACGGTTATCCGGGTTTCTGGAGATTTCCACAACTGTTTTTGTGTAAAGAAAACCTTAACAATATTTCAACATCCTCCACAAACCCCAACTATCAGCATACCTCAGCTCTCTAAACGTTATTCTTTGTGTTTGGCTGCTAATCCCTTCTGTCACTTGGCGTCCTGTAAATGTCCCTGGCACTTTCCTCCTTATGCTTTGGGTCTGCCCTCCAGTTTAAGTATTTCTTTGGATGAATGTTTCCTATCTGTTTATCTAATATTTTTTCTGTTTGTCTTCTCCTTTTGCCTCCTTTATTTCTTCTCCTGGTCCTCTCTTCTTCTCTTACCTTGATTTCTATCCAGAAGAGGTTATTCTGTCTGGTGCCATCTCTGATCTTCACCTCTTACCGGACCTCTCCTGACTCGCTCTGTAAACTTCTGGAAATCCTCCTCCTTCAATCTAACCTCACTTGAACTTTAGGTGGCACAAACCAATGGATCATCCTCCTCCAATACCGAAAAGAGGCAAACTGCTGTGGCACGGAGCTGGCTGGCAAGGGGTCTGTGCCACCGAGTGTCGACAGGTCCACATTTGTCTGCAGGGAAAAGTATGGTTGTGGTTTTTATTTTTGAGCAAACACACAGTGAATTTGGAAAGTATCCAGATTTCTTCACAATCTTCACATTTCATGCTGTTGTAGATTTAATTTTAAATGGATACCTTTTCCATCTATAGATCAATCTACACTCAATAACCCATCATGGCAAAGTGAAAACACATTTTCAGAAAGGTCTGCAAATTCATTAGAAATTAAAAGTGAGATTTCTCCTTCCTTGAAGTATTCAGACCCTCAATTCAGTACTTTTTGTAGAAGCCCCTGTGGCAGCAGTTCCGGGCTTTGAGTCTTCCTGGTAAGTCTTTACAAGCTTTGCTCCCCTGGATTTGGGTAGTTTATCCCATTCTTCCTGGTGGAACCTCTCAAGCTCCATTTGACTAGATGGCAAGTGTCTGTAAACTCCTGTCTTCAGCTCTCTCCACAAATGAGCTAAATCTGGGCTTTGGCTGGACCACTCTAGATGTCTTAGTTGTCTGCTTTGAGTCATCGTCATACTGAAATGTGTCCCCCCAATCTGAGGTTTTCTTCAAGGCCCTCTCTGTAATTTGCTGCATTCGTCCTTCCCTCAATTCTGACTGGTCTCCCTGCCCCTGCACCCCCATATCATGATGTCACCACCACCATGCTTCAGCATCAGGATGGTGTTAGGAAGGTGATGAGCAGTGCCTGGTTCTTCTCAAAGAGTTCCATTTTTGTCTCATCAGACCGGAGAATTTTTGTCCTCGTGTTCCTCTAGGCCTTCTAGCATCTCTGCCATAACTGTCTGATGGATGGAGTGCTGCTGAGGTGGGCTTCTTTCCAACAGAGTCTTCCATCCCAGCGGGTGACTTCTGAAGCTCAGTTAGAGTGACCATTGGGCCCTATGGTCACCTCCTCGATCAAAGCCTTTTGTCAATCTTGGGTCACAAAGTTGCACAGGAGAGTTCAAGGAGTTGAAACTTTATTGCTGCTCTGCCAGTTACAAACACGAGTCTCTTACAGAGGTGACCCGGCCTCACTGGGAAGATCAGTCAAACTTGACGCACCGGGCCCGACTCCTGCTCAAAAGAACGCAAAGTCTTCCTCATCAAGGGGGTCCGGCCAGCCAGCAGCAATGGCCGGAGCGGTAGGGAGTCTGGGGGGTAAAAAATGCCAGGAGAGGGAGCGACCTCAGGATGGCCATGGCTCGATCTTTTAAATGTGTGTACAGTGCATCCGGAAAGTATTCCCAGCGCATCACTTTTTCCACATTTTGTTATGTCACAGCCTTATTCCAAAATAGATTAAATTCATTTTTTTCCTCAGAATTCTACAGACAACACCCCAAAATGACAACGTGAAAAAAGTTTACTTGAGGTTTTTGCAAATTTATTAAAAATAAAAAACTGAGAAATCCCATGTACATAAGACACGCTTCAAGTGCTCCCAGCTCTTAAAACAACGACAAGCGACAAGCAGAACAGGCAGCTCACCAGCAGCAGAAAGCCAGCAGATGATCCGACGGCATCTCCTTAGCGTGCGTTCAGCCGCACCCCCCTTCACAATGCGAGCGCCGTTATACGTCCTGCGAGAAAGAGATGTAACCACGCCCGGGGTCGGAAATAAAAGGACAAGTATTGTTTTTACAAAAGTTTTAAAGTAAAAGTGGAAATAATGCATTTGTAACAATTCCCATGAAACTAACAATCTCTTTAAATTGTACACTGCCTGGCCAAAAAAAAAAGTCGCCAACAAAAAAAAAGGTCACACACTCTAATATTTCGTTGGACCGCCTTTAGCTTTGATTACAGCACGCATTCGCTGTGGCATTGTTTCGATAAGCTTCTGCAATATCACAAGATTTAGTTCCATCCAGTGTTGCATTAATTTTTCACCAAGATCACAGTCTACAGTAGGCACTAGGCATGATGGGTGCATCACTTCATCTGCCTCTCTTCTTACCCTGATGCGCCCATCACTCTGGAACAGGACAAATCTGGACTCATCAGACCACATGACCTTCTTCCATTGCTCCAGAGTCCAATCTTTATGCTCTCTAGCAAATTGAAGCCTTTTTTTCCGGTTTGCCTCACTGATTAGTGGTTTCCTTTCGGCTACACAGCTGTTCAGTCCCAATCCCTTGAGTTCCCTTCGCATTGTGCGTGTGGAAATGCTCTTACTTTGACTATTAAACATAGACCTGAGTTCTACTGTTATTTTTCTTCGATTTGATTTCACCAAACGTTTAAGTGATCGCCGATCACAATCATTCAGGATTTTTTTCCGGCCACATTTCTTCCTCGAAGACGATGGGTCCCCACTATCCTTCCAGTTTTTAATAATGCGTTGGACAGTTCTTAACCCAATTTTAGTAGTTTCTGCAATCTCCTTAGATGTTTTCTCTGCTTGATGCATGCCAATGATTTGACCCTTCTCAAACAGACTAACATCTTTTCCACGACCACGAGATATGTCTTTCAACATGGTTGTTTAAGAAATGAGAAGCCACTCATTGCACCAGTTAGGGTTAAATAACTTGTTGCCAGCTGAAGATAATCGCCCACGCAGTAATTATCCAATAGGAGGCTCGTACCTATTTGCTTAGTTAAATCCAGGTGGCGACTTTTTTTTTTTGGCCAGGCAGTGTATATTCGGTAAACCAGACCCGGGGGTGGGCGAGCGAAGTGAGCAGGGGACACAGCCCCCTATTTTCTTAAATGGAAAAAATGCTGTCCTAGTAATCTGATTAACATGTGATTTAAAGTTCAGGTCCGAGTCATTAGTTAGCCCTTGTGATAGTTTGAGGCCTCCGTGACCCCTTGAACCCTCTGATCAGACGTCAGACACCATATAAAAGTCCAATATGACTTTATTTTATCTATAAACCGTGCACAAAGCACCCTACACTCCCCAATACTCATATAAATAAATCAATAATCAATACAATAATCAATCCTCCTCTCCCAGACGCGTTGCCACCCTTTCACCCAGCTCAGCTCAGCGTACTGGGCTTTCCCATGGTCCTTTATACCCCCTGACCCGGAAGTGGTTTCTGTTCCACAACCCACAAGTCCTTATTCCTCCCGGGTCAGGGTAAACAGTCCTTTTCTTCAACCCGGAAGCACGCCGTTTCTTCCTGTCATGGGATTATGACGCACTTCCGGGTTATGGGGCATGTAAGAGTCCACGAGCTTCCCTACAGCGACTCCTGGTGGTCCCCAAGGCATCCAGCAGAGCTGTGCATAAAAACTACATAGTCCATGAGTCCCTGCTGGAACTCGGGGCACGTCCATGCTGCAGGGAAGGCTCCACCTGGCGGCCTGGGGGTATTGGCCGGAATGAAAAGCCGGCCACATATCACACCCTAAATTCTTTACCACCGTCTTGATTTTTAATCCTAATGCATCAAGTCTATTTCTAATAACCTCATTATAACAATTTTTCAATCCAATCACTAAAATTTGTGTTTTCTTGTTATTTAGTTTGAGAAAATTACTACTCATCCAGTCAGAAACACAAGTAAGACGTTGGGGGTCAGTGAGTCAAGAGAGTCGGGGTCATCAGGCGCTGTTGATAAATACAGTTGTGTGTCATCAGCATACAGTACCTGTGGTAGCTCACGTTATGCCCCGAGATAAAGATAAAGACCCAGGATGCAGTGGCCATCCCATAATAAAGGGGCAGAATATCAGGTCTGAAGTATCTGAAGGATTTACGGCTGGCTCTGTTCTTTGTTGTGTGAATTCCTCTGATTTCAGTAATGTGACTGAACGCCGTGAGCGTGACCCATGTAGTAGGGCTCAGCCGGCTGGAGACTAGTAGCCCGACTTCCTCTACACCTTTCAAGGCCTGCCGTAAATGAAGACGAGTGCATTTTCTTTGTCTTTCCCTGCACAGGTGGAAGTGCTGTCAGTTGTTGCCCAGCAGATTCTCAGCATTCAGCAGGCCATCATTCGCAAGTTAAAGCGCTTCCTGTTCGAGGGAACCGAGCTCTCACTCAATCCCACCTGCTCCGTCTTCATCACCATGAACCCCGGCTACGCGGGACGAGCTGAACTCCCTGACAACTTGAAGGTAAAGGGCTTTTCATTAAGTCATGTGATGTGCCGTCCACCACTTGCTAGCAGCCATACATACCACCTACATCCCCCTGGAGCTATGCACGGTCAGATCCGGCCACTGCTTGGATGGGAGGCCAACCTGGAAACGCTTGGGTTGCTACTGGAGGAAGTGTTGGTGAGGCCAGCAGGGGGCAACTACCCTGTTGTCTGAATGTGGATCCCAATGGCCCAGTGCAGCGACGGGGACACTGTGCTGTCAAAATGGTGCCGTCTTTCAGATGAGATGTAAAGCAGAGGTCCGGACTCTTTGTGGTCATAAAAGATCCCCGGACATTCTTCGTAAAGAGTAGGGTCCTGACTGAATTGCCCACCATGACCATTCTATCTCCTGAATCGTTCCCTGTCCCTAATCTCTCTCTCTCTCTCACCGTTCACCATCTAATAGCTAATGTGTGGTGAGCATTCTGGAGCAATAATGGCTGCCGTCGCATCATCCAAGTGGGTGCTACACATTAGTCGTGGTTGAAGTTACGCCCCACTGTCAATGTAAAGCACTATATAAATGTAAGTAATTAATATGAATTAATAAATCCCATGGTGGGTAACTACACCGGATGAGCTGAACCACCTGGTAACTTGAATGTGGTTTTGATTGAGTCATGTGATGTGCAGTCCACCAATGGAGCCCACAAGGGGGACTTGAACCCTGGCTATGCTGTATGACAACTCAAAGGCTTTTATTAAAGTGATGGAGTCTGCAGCTGCACAGAGAGCCGACAGTGGGTGACTTGAACCCCAGCTAAGCTGTCAATGGTGGGTCGGGAAGACTCGGTGAGGTAGGAGATGAGCCGCCTTTCAGCCGCAGAGCCTTGAGGTTTCAAAGATTTGATCCGACAGGCCATCCAGTGTCCTTTGGAGCGCTTAAGAAGGGTTGATGGGATTGTTGTTGGGGACACCCCCTGAATCCGTAGCTGAATCGTCTCTGTATCCTGTTTTCCCATCAGGGCACTCGCTTTCTTTCTCATGTTGTGTCTGTGACTGCGGGCTTTTGACTTTTTGACCTTCAGTGCATGACAACACTTTTTGTGGTTGCAGGCCCTGTTCCGTACCGTGGCTATGATGGTCCCAGACTATGCCTTAATTGGGGAGATCTCGCTGTACTCCATGGGCTTCATTGATTCCAGAAGGTAAGGATGTCTGCCTCCTGACATTGCCCACGGCACACTTTCATCTGCCGGAGTTCTTCAAAACGCTCATCCTGCTGCTGCCACTCACCCTGTCCCACAAGAGCTCATTAGGCAAACAAGACGGTGTGGAGAAAATCCAAGTAAAGTTGATTTTTGTGCCAACATCTCCTCTTCAGCATCTTATCAATCGATGCCACAAGTTATCTTCTTACCTTGTGCTTTGCTTGGATTGTGTGGACCCTCTACGTGCAAGAGGTCCGTCGGGCCCAGTCTACGTGTTACCCAGCATTCGTAACTGAGCGTCAGCGCAGGCGGCCAGGTCTAGCTTGACAGAAGACAGTGGGAGTCCAATCTCGCCGGCCCTGGCGAGCTTGTTATAGCTGTCAATATGTGTTTGTTTTATTTTTGGCAGCTATTCCTTGGTCTCTACAAATACTTGAAATATCCTTATTAGGGGTTTTGGAGACCAAGAAATCCAGTGGTTATGTTCATCTTTTGTTTCCATTTTTAATAAGAGTCTCTGGATATTTGTGCGAGTGAACTAAAAGACCAGGAGTTAAGAAACACGTTCTGTCTACTTGGTAGAGTTCTATATTACTCTGCTTTCCCCTTTTATATTTTTTATTGTGTAGACTTTTATCAGAATGCCACAAATCCCATAGACCTACCCCTGTTTCTAAGGTATTGTACTGCAGCACTTCTCCCCACCTTCCCTTCTACATTTATAACCTCAGGCAGAGAGTAAAAGGACAAGCAGGAGTTCAGTTATAACTTTTGTTGTGATGTGAGATTTTACATATAACTTGATGAATATTTTGTACTGTATATCTTTATTTGTAATTTAGACAAAGCAATGTAATTTAGTGTTTAACCTTAGGGATGGGTCTGTTTGAATTTTACGACAGGATTTGGGGGATGTGTTTTAATCCAGTTTGCCAAGTGTTTCTTTGCTAAAGTCATTTCTAACCCCCGTAAATGGGCTAAGGTGTACTTTAACATATGGTTTGGGGGCAGGTGTTAAGATGTTCTGTTTCCCCCATTGGTCTGAGGTATGGCTGTTTGGAATTGGCTTGTCTCAGAGGCCTTTAAGTACTACGATGCCCTATTGGCTGTAGGGGCTGGACAGAAAATCTAAATATTTACTTGTTTAAGCTCACACTCTCTCTTACCAACCAACATATGATGAAGAAGTATTTCTCTCTTGCTAACTTGTGATGAAGTCGACACAATGAAGAGCACAGATCAGCCGCCATTTTGAACAGACATGTGGCTGAAAGCTGAGCACCAATGATGCCTTAACTAGAGACATTTAAGTAACAAGACTGTGTGCCGCCTGAACTACATATCACCATTTAATCAGGTTGTATGGTTGCCAATATTCAAATATACTTTGCATTTTGTTATTATTTATGAATATTATCAAAAATACATTGTTTAAATAGTAACTTAACTTCTGCTTGTCTTTTTACTACATCTAATTGCCTGAGGTTATAGATTTAGAAGGGAAGGTGGAGATAAGTTATATACAATAATACCTTATAAACAGTGGTAAGTCTGTGAGATTAGGCATTCTAAGGCTACATATTAATAATACAATAGGGGAAAGTAGAGCAATATATATTACTCTACCAAGACAAAACAACTTTAAATAATATATTACTGATAATGTGCATAAAATAATAACAATAAGCAAAGTACATGTGAATATTGGCAACCATACTGCCTGATAAATGCTAGATGTGTTGTTTCAGGAGGAACAAATGCTTGTAGTTACTCAAATGTCTCTGAGTTGACCCTTAATCTGCTGGAACCAGCTATTGTCGGTTCCCAATGCAATTTGCCAGCACAACAGAGCTTAGTATATTCGGCAAAGTAATAATAATAATAATAACTCATTACATTTATATAGCGCTTTTCTCAGTACTCAAAGCGCTATCCACACAGGTACATTTGTTGAACGCCACAACCGGCTAAAGTCGGTTTCTACTGCAATTTGGAAGCACACTGGACCTGAGTATATTCGGCAACGTACACTCATTGAACTCTGTAACCGGCTAAAGTCGTGTCTCAGTGCAATTTGCCAGCACGCCGGAGCTGATCAGTCCGTGCCGCACATTCGTCGAGCAGCCAGCTCGTGACCACTGGTGCCCCCTAGCGAGTCAGCATCACTGTCCCTGGGATTGAGCCGCTGCACTAGACTGGCCTGCCAGCATCAACGCTTACCTCTGTGTGCTTGTGTGCAGCCAGTTCAAGCGCAGTTGGCTTGGTGATTTACTGAATTTCATCAATGGCGTCAGTTGCATCTTCTACATAGAATAATAGATTGTTGCCGTAGTTTTTTTAATAGTTCTTAAAGTTCATTGGCAGTGTGTGAAATGATCAGTGTTGTAGTAATTGCATGAAAAAAAAATATGTGATCCGTTGAAATTTCACATTTTCTTTGTGAATTGTGCCGTTTAAAAAGTGCGGCAAAAAAGTATTTGGTGTCCAGGATGCATTAACCCCCCCCCCCAAAAAAAAGTATGTGGCAGTTTAAGGGTTAAGGCATCATTTCTAGTGAGCTACCGCTTCGAAGCCTGTAAACGTCTGAAGTGACTCTACTCTGTTGGTGCAGATCTTTATTTACGAACGCCTTTATTCGCTGCGCTCAATTGAGGTCGCCCTTTTGAAGCTCGCCTTTTTGTGCGCACCCTTATTGAATAGAGCCGTACAAGACAGTATTACTGTCACAGAAAATTAAAGACACACAATACACGGTGGCAGCCCACGAAGAACGGTCAGCTCAGCAAGTAAACATCAACAAAAGAAAGGCTGAAAGAAAGAAAAATACGACCAACAAAAAGAATGAGGTCAAGGACCCTTGCCATTTAATACAGACTGTTCCTACTAATGTTTATGAACTACTGTTCTAGCGCCCGTTATTGTAACATGCTAAATGACTAGTAGAATATATAATCTTACTTAAATAATTAACAAAATTAAACTAAATAAATCCAGCATAAACATCAGCCAGGGTTCAACATAACACCCCCACACTTTGTTCTGTTTCTATTCAATATTCAAGGATTCTGACATTTTTGCCGGTTTCTCTTTCTTCAGCCTTGCCCAGAAAATCGTAGCCACCTACCGCCTGTGCTCAGAGCAGCTGTCATCCCAGCACCACTACGACTACGGCATGCGGGCCGTGAAATCCGTGCTGACCGCCGCAGGGAACCTGAAGCTGAAGTATCAACAGGAGGACGAGAGCGTCCTGCTGCTCCGAGCCCTGCTGGACGTCAACCTGGCCAAATTCCTGGCCCAAGATGTACCCTTGTTTCAGGTAAGCTGGGGGGACAAATGAGGCACAAGCACCGCTGAGAGGGTCATCTCTGAACAATTGGGGGGAGGTGGGGATTTATGGTCAATTTTTAATAATGTGTTCATAAGAATTATTTAAATTAAATTATTTCAGTCTTTTTATTTTCTGTGTTCAGCACCTCCTGACTCACTGGTACAAGAAAACCCCCACGTATAAGAGATACTGTTGGACTCGTCTGGATGTCTAGATATACATGACCTCAAGCTTTTTAGGGTTCGCCTATATTTTGGGCCCTTTAGACCCTAAAAACCTTTATTCTTAAACCATTTTTGTACAATATTTTGTGCAGGAAATGACACCCTTATGATAACAAGTAAAGCAGTAGGTTTACTTCAGATGAGTCAGAAGGACTTGAAATTGTGCTGCCACATCAACCGACCCTTACGGGTTCACCCCTTAATGTGATACGAGGGGTAAAAAAGGTGCTCCTTTTCACAAAACTTCACAAAAAAGAGGGATCTGTGACGATAAACATGTGGACTGTCGTGTCATGCAATGTTGAGATACATGATTCTTTATTGGTGGTCCTAGCCCTCTAAGTGCCACCACGAGAGGGTTAAAAATGACAAACATAATCATGTAGGGTATCGGTTCAGACAATTTCAAGGTCTACTAGCTGTGTAAGCCCATACTGTAAAAAGCCCGGGGTCCTAGAAACTATTGAAATCATCAGAAAAAAATTGAAATGTAGAGAAATCAGGTCATTGATAGGACCTACTATACAATACAATACAATTTATTTTTGTATAGCCCAAAATCACACAGGAAGTGCCACAATGGGCTTTAACAGGCCCTGCCTCTTGACAGCCCCCCAGCTTTGACCCTCTAAGAAAACAAGGAAAAACTCCCAAAAAAAACCTTGTAGGGAAAAATGGAAGAAACCTCGGGAAAGGCAGTTCAAAGAGAGAGACCCCTTTCCAGGTAGGTTGGGCGTGCAGTGGGTGTCAAAAAGAAGGGGGTCAATACAATACAATACACAGAACAGAGCAAATCCTTAATAAAAAATTAAAAATTTTTTAGAAGTACGGAGCAGAATTTAACAGTAGATGATATCACATAATAAGATTTGGATAATTTATACTCCTGGAGACCTCATCCATCAAGCCCATTTGGCCATTCCATGGCTGAAACAGCGCTGGGCCAGTCAATCCGATGAAAGGACCCCTCTTTCTCACGATTCCTGCGATCCTCCATCAGGGATGACTTTACCTTAGGCAGGCAAAACAACTTGGCAAGTGGGCCGTGGCACCAAGTGCCACATTTGAGTACCCGAGAAGAGAAACAGAATAGGTGAGGGTTAGTATCCAATTCTAACTATCATGTTACTGATGTTTTAGTGCTAATGACAAACAACACAGATGCAGTCTGTACAGTTAATCAGCAGCTCTAGTCAGGGTGTGCTAAACTGAAGTAGTGAGTCTTCAGCCGGGATTTAAAAGCTGAGACCGAAGGGGCATCTCTTATAGTAGCAGGCAGACCACTCCACAGTTTAGGGGCCTTGTAACTAAAAGCTTGACCTCCCATTGTTATTTTATTAATCCTTGGAACCATAAGCAGACCAGCATCTTGAGATCTTAATGTGCACTCATCTTTGTAATTCATGATAAGTTCAGACAAGTAAGCCAGACCTTGGCCATTTAATGCTTTATATGCTAAAAGAAGGATTTTGAAATCTGCCCTAAACTTAACCGGGAGCCAGTGTAAGGATTTAAGAACTGGAGTTATGTGTTTGTATTTTCTAGTTTTTGTAATAATTCTTGCAGCCGCATTTTGTATTAACTGGAGGCTGTATAGAGAACAGTTTGAACATCCAGTGAACACCACATTGCAGTAGTCTACTCTGGGTGTCTCTCTCCTAGGACAGGGGTCCTCAATCACGGTCCTGGAGGGCCGCAGTGGCTGCAGGTTTTTGCTCCAACCCAATTGCTTAATAAGAAGCACGTATTGCTCAAGTAACACTTCTGCTTCACTTTAGTTGTCTCGCTCATTAAGATTTTGAACCCTTATTTCTTATTTTAGTCTTAAACAGCTGTATTCTTGGTTTTTAATCGCTACTAATTAGCAATAGCATGCAAATGACAAAAGAGACCAGCATGTCTCAATTTAGCTTGTTTCCATTTACACCTGTGTGTATTTATCATGCACTATTGGGTTTAATTAAATACTTGGAAGGAAAGTGAAGAGAAAAAAGTAAAGCACTGAGAATTACTCCTCCATTTTAGCCTTCAAATCATTTGGATGTTATCCTTAGAAAGGGGAAGAAAATCTAGGATATGAGAATTAACTGACATAGCAGAGTTAAAGCACTAACAAGCCATGAAATTAAATTATTGGCAAGAATTGCTTTCTAATTAAGCAACTGGGTTGGAGCAAAAACCTGCAACCACTGCGGCCCTCCAGGACTGTGATTGAGGACCCCTGTCCTAGGAGGATTCATTTTGCCAACGTGCTCACATCGCTTGTGCATTAGCGGCCGGAGAAAAAGTAGAAAGTATACTGTTTTGTCGATGTTAGCGGATAAGCGACTTTGTCTTTCTTCGGGGGTTTCATTTTGCCGATGTGCTCGCCTCTCTTGTGTATTTCCTTAAGCTAGTTTCTGCTTCCTCAGAGTTGGAGCCCCGACTCCACCTCTCACTTCTGGACTGGACAGACAGACAGACACACACACACTCCCACTTATATGTAAAACAATACAATAAAATTTATTTTTGTATAGCCTAAAATCACACAAGAAGTGCCGCAATGGGCTTTAACAGGCCCTGCTTTCTCAGAGCCCCCCAGACTTGACTCTCTCAGAAGACAAGAAAAAACTCCTTGTAGGGAAAAAATGGAAGAAACCTCAGGAAAGGCCGTTCAAAGAGAGACTAATTTCTGGGTAGGTTGGTCATGCAGTGGGTGTCAAAAAAAGGAGGTCAATACAACACAATACACAGAACAGAACACAAGTCATTCTCAATAGATTACAGTAGTGCAGCAGAAATATTACAAGTACAGAGCAGAATCCAACAGGAGATGATTTCACATAATAGGATTTGGATTTGTTTAGAGTCCTGAAGACCTCAGCCATCAAGCTGCCTCCCCCTATTGGCCATTCCACAACTGAGACAGCACTGGGCCAGCCAATCCGATGAAAGGACCCCTCTACCCGGCGATTCCTGCAATCCTCCATCAGGGATGACTTTACCTTAGGCAGGCAAAACAACTTGGCAGGTGGGCCGTGGCACCAAGTGCCACATTTGAGTACCGAGAAGAGAAACCGAGTAGGTGAGGGTTAATAACAAATTCTAACTATCATGTTACTTCTGTTTTAGTGCTGATGACTAACAACAGAGATGCAGTCTGCACAGTTATTCAGCAGCTCTAGTCAGGGTGTGCTAAACTGAAGTCGTGAGTCTTCAGCCGGGATTTGAAAGCTGAGACCGAAGGGGCATCTCTTACAGTAGCAGGCAGACCACTCCACATTATGAATAGGAGGTCATTTTTGATTCCTGATCCTTCAGTAGCCCTGTTTGGGCCTATCAAAGGGTGACAAATGACAAATTTCTGTTACAATCGAGAATTTTTAAACTGCAAGTATTGAAATTGAAGCACACATTTTAAAAATTTGTCACAGCTATTTTTGTTTATTATGTACTTCTACCTCATGAAGTGAATGTTTACATTTCTTATGAACACCAAGAATGAGGGCGGCTTCCGTTAATTCAGACTTTTTACATTTTCCACCGACTTGAAGATAAAATTGCTGTTAAAATGGAAGTTTTCTCTGAAATTTTGTTGAAAAAGAATGCATCTAATGGGGGGGGGGGACGGGGGGGGGGGGGGTGTTTCTTACCCCAAGGAATCCGAGTATGACATTTGTTTTATCACCAGAATGCATTATTTAAATATTTTTGTGTCTTGCTGCCACACCATTATGGTTTTGCTGCAATAAATCGTTGTGTTTACTGGGAAATCTTATCTCGGGCGCACTCCTAAACAAGGGGATAAAGTTGGACCCTGTTTTAATCGGACTACTTATTTAATTTTTTCTTTTCATATTTTCCTTTGTTATTTTGTTCTCATATTTTTTTTTGGATGCAGCAGGTTCTGGATGTTTCTTTAGTTTTTCCATCAGAAGCTCACTTTTGTTTTTTTTGTTATTTTATTTGTGATGTTAACGTTACCTTTATGTTTAATTACAGTAGTCACCAGGTCATTCACCTGTCCTTAGGTTAGCTCCCACGTTTCCAGGAGCGTGTCCTCAGAGATCATGAACTTTGAGGGGTTTAAAGGTCATTGGAAAGGTTCACTTCATTATCCGAGTTGGCGGATTCCAAAACACGTGTTTGTCAATCGTTGTTTTTGTTCAAAAGTTCTCTCTGGACTCGACTCATATTAGAGTTATTGACTTTGAAGTTTGTCTTGCAAGTTGGCTTCGGCAGCAGTGCGACTCTATTCCCATGTTTTTCGACTTTTGACGATGTCCCTTCCATCCTTTTACTTTTCAAATAGCTCTGGCCAGTTTTACTAGCAGAACAATCCCGTCTACTTACAGTACATGTCATTGTTGTGGAGAAATCTCAGAAAAAACAAGCAGAGTCTTCAGAAAGGCAGACAGAATTTAAGACTTTTGCACAGCAGAGACACAAAGCCTGTCTCAGTTCATGAAGTGAGCCCTGAGTGTCCAGAGAGCCCTGAATATATTACAATTCTTATCTCCAAATGCCCCCCTTTCCAGACTAGTTTCCCAACATCTACTGTACAGAGGTTCCCATGATGTTTTCCCCACTTAGCACCTCTACCCATAACAATCACCTGGGGCCTCATGTATAAATGATGCGTATGCACAAAAATGTTGCGGACTCCCATTTCCACACTCAAATCGCAATGTATAAAACCTAAACTTGGCGTAAAGTCACGCACATTTCCACAGTAGCTCCAATCATTGCGTACGCAAGTTCTCCGCTCAGTTTTGCAAATTGCCGGCACCCAGCGTCAAAGCAGTGCTTTTGTTCCAATGTGGTTTCCCTTTCTTTTTTAGATCCATATCCCTGACGCGGCTTTATAAATACACTGAAACTAACTGCATATTGTTTATTAGTTTAAGGCATCTGATTGTAATTAACCCGTAACAATATAATGGTCCAGGGAATGCCCAAACTATTCCAAATACCATAACTGCTTTAACGTTGTTACTCTCACTGCACCTTCTTCTTCTTTCAGTTGCTCCCATTAGGGGTTGCCACAGCGGATCATCTTTTTTCATATTACTCTCACTGCACCACTCGGAGTATTTATATCACTGTATCTGAGTGTGAATCACAGCTCTAAAGCAAAGAATTATCAGTTTACAGCATCAAGCACACGCTGCCTCAGCCATGTTGTCTATTTGAACTGCTCTCATACGACAAACGCTTCAGAGACTTTCCTGTAGGGACCTCGCGGTTCACAAACAGTTTCATCCCAAGAACTCTAAACGCACTCAATCAGTCCATCAAGTGCTCCTTGTAGAACTGTTTGTACTTATAAATACAATTACCTCACTGTAAACTTGCAATACAGTTATAATATTGCACAACCTGAGCCACTTTATAAAGCGCGTATTTACATATGATGACGATATCATTTTTAAGATGAAATGCAGGAAAACATGTTTATATTATACAGATAAAACTTCATTTAAATAATCTATATTGTTAACAATTAAACATGTGAGGACACAGTGCTGCAGTGCTAGCGACGATCTGGTGCCCCGTTCATGGATTGTTTCTGCCTCATGCTGTATTCTTGCTGTGGCTGGAATGACACTGGAAGGACAGATGGATAGAATAATTAAACACGTACTATGAAGATATTTCAATGTTCCTTAAAAGTTTTGAAGAATCTGCGTTCCAAGCTTACAGATGGCTTAACGTCTATTACAGAGCTGATTGTGTGGCGATTGGGTATTTGGAGAAAGAAAAGTAAGGACAGGAATTGGGGGTTAATACGTTTGAAAGAGACAGTACTGCTGCAATAAAGTATTTCAGCAAAGGTCGCGCACGGCACAGCAAGCATCTTGCATGAGACAGGAACAATCACTGCACCACCGTGTTCCCATGTTTAATAACATGCTTTAACTCCTATCCTCATGGAAATTATATCAAGTATACATCTCAGTATTTTAATTATTCAGAGAGCTGTAATATCACGAATGTAATGGATTCTGTGTCCTGTTGGAGGAAGAGAAAGCCCGTTTAAGAAGCACGTAGTGATTCACACACACAGAGCACATAGAAGATCAAATACAAAACAAAGCATTTAACGTGCTACTTTAGTTACGATGGGATTAGAGAAAGTAGTAAATTAAACAATTTTAAGATGAAGTTTATAATGTTCTACTTGAATGACAAAATAAACTACGTGATTAAAGTGGAAATGTTGAGATTAAAGCTGACATTTCGTGCTTTTTCCCCACTGTGTCCCTATTTCTTTTCTCTGTACCCACTCAGACGGTGGGCTACAACTCGCCTTTTCACGGCGACTTTGATCTCTGACAACTTCTTTTTTTATTTCGGGCACTGTGCGACTTTGTGAACTTGAGCTTTTGAGTTTCTCCAACACGCTGTGTCACTCGATCAACTTCCTTTTGTTGTCTATATCACTGTTTAAACCAACAAATACATTTTTTCCTTCACTCCACTTGGTATTCACTGAAATTCTTCTTTTTTCCCCCGTGCTTTTACCATTGTCTTTTCACAGAAGGCTGAGCTTAAGGTCTATTTATATTGATTTGCATATTCAAAGAGGCGTAATTCTGGGAGGAGTTGGGGCAGGACAGCAGGCGCGTACACGTGCGTTACTTTTCACGTTGACCGGGATTTATGGAGCGGAAGAACATGGAAGTTGGCGTTCGCACAGATTTATGCATCTGGATTTTTTTGTGCGTACAACCATTTCCACTTTTGTGCTTACGCCATGTTATAGTGTGAATTCTACGCACGCCATTATATATGAGGCCTGTGATGTTCTCATTACAATATTCTTGCCCCTGAAGACATCCCCATAACAGTCTTATTTCCATAACAATATTTTTGCTGGCAGGACATATTTGCCATCCAGCGATAAGCCCTTCCTTCATTCTTATGTCCTAATCCTGAGCTGTTAAGATCGATGGCCTTTCAGTTAATCAGTTCTTAAATATTCAATTCTTAACAACTGAGTTGAGATCGGAAGGGCCCATGTATGAAAATCGGACTGCCTAATTAATAATTCAATAAATGATTACTTCTTGCACTAGCATCCTGTAAGGCTGGCTAACATAATAGACGACTGTGCCAGTGAGCGGGCAGCGCAGAGCTTCACTGATGAGGGCCAAGCGGCGAAAAACCATCACACAGTGCTTCACGCTTGAGAGAAAGAAGGAAAAAGACAAGCCTTTAACAATTGCTTCATTACGCTCACTCATATGTGCTACTAGATCTTATTATTATTATTATCATAGTTCTGTATTTTCTGTGGGTGGAGCCCCTCTGGGGGGGGGGCGGGGACACGATTACATCACCTCTGAAAGACCGCCCACCATCTGTATCTTCTGGCGGAGGAGGCGGTTTTGTGGACTTTGTGCTTCTGTTCCCCTTTTTTATTTCTTGGATTTCATATTGGGACTTATTTAATTCATACCTTGCTTTGTTTGTTTTTTTAATTAAGTATTCTTGTTGGACTTGTCTTATCAAGCCACAGGCTGATGGTAATTCTCTCCCATGACAAAGGCATTGTTGTGCATTTTCTGAATATAAAGTATAGTTGGTAGTTCTAATATGCCAGGCCCAGTTTTAGGCCTGTTCAGGTAGTTGGAAGGTTGGCTGCCTGGGGTGAGGCCATCTCTAGTCAGGATAGTGAAGGTCCTGGCCTGCTTTGTGGGTCGAAGCCTAACACCCCTGTTCACAGCAGTAAGGGTAAACTCACTGACAAACTTCTCATCTGCATTTTCTTTCTCAGGGCATTATCTCCGACCTCTTCCCCGGTGTGGTCCTCCCAGCACCCGACTATGAGCTCTTCATGCAGGCCCTGCACGACAACATTAGAAAAATGAAACTCCAGCCGGTGCCATGGTTCATCGGGAAAATCATTCAGGTTGGCTTCATTGTTCTTGATACCCTTTCATCTCTTGCTACAGTTTGGAAGTCAATAAATGGCATGAAGCAATGGCCTTGGTATACTTCTGCTGCCATTTTACGACTCCTCATATGATGTGACCCTAAGCTGAGCCACATTGTGTGCCATCCATTCCACTCTCAGTCTCGGTTGTCTGGAGGACTTCATGCTCACCCTGTGCTCCCTGATCACACATGCCAGTCCTGGGCTGTGATAGCTTTCTATCCTGAATCCAGTCCTTGGCAGTGTGGGTTCAGAGTGGGTCAAGGAGGGGTGGCGTTCTCTCACCCTCACCAGGTCACTTCCCCCTGAGCTTGTCTTAAGTATCCCAGCTGCTGTCACCAGGGCCGTCTTAACGCATGGGCACGCTGGGCAGTTGCCTGGGGGCCCCCCTACCCCACGAACATAGGGACCCCATGCTAATCTATGTATGTTGTGGTTTGCTGGGTAGTTGTGTAGGTAGGGGTCCCAGTGCACTGCTTTGCCCAGGGAGCTGATAAATGCCATCAAGGCAGCCCTTTGCTGTCACCCACACTGTCCTCGTCTGGGAGCCTCCATGAGCTGCATGTGCAGTGACCTTCTACACTGAAGCACTGTGACGCTTTTCTCAGGTATTGTCATCTGTTAGTGGCCCCAACTGAACATGCAGCGGCCCCCTGCTGGAGATTGTTGGTATTACAAGCAGACAGAGTGGGCCTTTCATCTGTGTGATTACCATTGGCTGAATGCCCTCGTGGTTCTTTCCATGCATGCGAAATGAATGAAGGGAGAGGCTCCATCAAGGCGTGTTTACTGCCATCCATCCTCGGTAATGAAGAGCCGCACAGACGCGCTAACATGAGGTGCTGCCTTGGCCACATTTTATTTTCCAATTTTCTGTTTTCTCGCCTCCTCAGATTTACGAGATGATGCTGGTGCGCCACGGATTTATGATTGTCGGAGATCCCCTGGGAGGAAAGACCTGTGCGTACAAAGTGCTGGCGGGCGCGCTCGGTGATCTCTGTGCAGGTATGGCCTTTAGCTGGGGGGCCGCTGTGCACTGAGCTTTCCACATGTAGACATTCTCTGATTTTATTACTTGCCAAGTGCCTTTGGGGAGGGAGGGAGAAAGAAAGAAAGAAAGAAAGAAAGAAAGAAAGAAAGAAAGAAAGAAAGAAAGAAAGAAAGAAAGTCCATGGTGGGCACGATCACGATCACAGTCAGGGAAATAGAATAGAATGCCTTTTATTGTCACTATGCACATGTACAATGAGATTAAAAGCATTCCTTCAGTGCAGACATATATGTACAGGGCGCGCACAAAGTCCGTATGCCCCTATCTTTAGGAGCATTTACAGGAATATTCATGACAATTTGGTTCCTGTGGACATCAGCCCAAGTCTTCCCGGTATTTCGAGGTGTGTTTCCGACATCCCGTCTGGTGCTGCCACCTGCTGCCGCTCAAGAAATCGCAACAACGTGGCGGTTGTTCCAAGACGAAGCGATGGGTGACACAAGTCAGGAAGCTTGTGATCTGATGCTGCACCAATTTCCAACAAATGCTGAGAAAGAAAAGGTTATGTTCTCTGACGAGTGCGTGATTTATCGCAGCTCCCACAATCAAAACGTGTTCTTCTGGGGAAAACAAAATCCACATTTCTTTGAAGAAATTGAGCATTGCCCACCACACGTGATGATCTGGGCCGGAATGACAGCACAGCATTTGTTTGGCCCTTATTTTTTTGATGGTTCTGTTAACCAAATCAGTTATCTGGAAATGCTGAATGGCTGGCTCATCCCGCAACTGAGAAACCAGGGCGTCCTTGACAGTGTTTGGTTTCAACAAGACGGGGCACATGCCCATTTCGCAATCACCGTGCCTGATCGCCTCAACGATGTTTTTGGGTATCGCTGGATCGGACGAGGATCAAACAACAATCTCGCTCCTCTTCCGTGGCCTCCAAGAAGCCCTGATCTCACAACTCCAGATAATGCACTCTGGGGGTTTATCAAAGAAGACGTGCGGAAACGCCGTTATTCATCGAACGATGAACTGAAACATGCGGTTCGCGCAGCGTTCCAGAAAGTCACTCCGCAAATGTTGCAGAACATGAGCAGGAGAACCTGGCGGTGCATTCGGCTATACAGAGATCATGGAGGGACCCATACAGATGTTTTGGATTCCTAAGAGGTAACCTTTAGCTTTCAAAATCCTCCCAAAGATAGGGGTATACGGACTCTGTGCGCACCCTGCAGAACACAACAAGTAAATGAACAAATAAACAAATGGTGCAAAAAGTATATAGTGCCTTTCACATCTATCTATCTATCTATCTATCTATCTATCTATCTATCTATCTATCTATCTATCTATTATATAGTGCCTTTCACATCTATCTATCTATCTATCTATCTATCTATCTATCTATCTATTATATAGTGCCTTTCACATCTATCTATCTATCTATCTATCTATCTATCTATTATATAGTGCCTTTCACATCTATCTATCTATCTATCTATCTATCTATCTATCTATCTATTATATAGTGCCTTTCACATCTATCTATCTATCTATCTATCTATCTATCTATCTATCTATCTAATAGTGCCTTTCCTATCTATCTATCTATCTATCTATCTATCTATCTATCATATAGTGCCTTTCACATCTATCTATCTATCTATCTATCTATCTATCTATTATATAGTGCCTTTCACATCTATCTATCTATCTATCTATCTATCTATCTATCTATCTATTATATAGTGCCTTTCACATCTATCTATCTATCTATCTATCTATCTATCTATCTATCTATCTATTATATAGTGCCTTTCACATCTATCTATCTATCTATCTATCTATCTATCTATCTATCTATCTAATAGTGCCTTTCCTATCTATCTATCTATCTATCTATCTATCTATCTATCTATCTATCTATCTATCTATCTATCTATTATATAGTGCCTTTCACATCTATCTATCTATCTATCTATCTATTATATAGTGCCTTTCACATCTATCTATCTATCTATCTGTCTTATAGTGCCTTTCCTATCTATCTATCTATCTATCTATCTATCTATCTATCTATCTATCTATCTATTATATACAGTGGTGTGAAAAACTATTTGCCCCCTTCCTGATTTCTTATTCTTTTGCATGTTTGTCACACAAAATGTTTCTGATCATCAAACACATTTAACCATTAGTCAAATATAACACAAGTAAACACAAAATGCAGTTTGTAAATGGTGGTTTTTATTATTTAGGGAGAAAAAAAATCCAAACCTACATGGCCCTGTGTGAAAAAGTAATTGCCCCCTGAACCTAATAACTGGTTGGGCCACCCTTAGCAGCAATAACTGCAATCAAGCGTTTGCGATAACTTGCAATGAGTCTATTACAGCGCTCTGGAGGAATTTTGGCCCACTCATCTTTGCAAAATTGTTGTAATTCAGCTTTATTTGAGGGTTTTCTAGCATGAACCGCCTTTTTAAGGTCATGCCATAGCATCTCAATTGGATTCAGGTCAGGACTTTGACTAGGCCACTCCAAAGTCTTCATTTTGTTTTTCTTCAGCCATTCAGAGGTGGATTTGCTGGTGTGTTTTGGGTCATTGTCCTGTTGCAGCACCCAAGATCGCTTCAGCTTGAGTTGACGAACAGATGGCCGGACATTCTCCTTCAGGATTTTTTGGTAGACAGTAGAATTCATGGTTCCATCTATCACAGCAAGCCTTCCAGGTCCTGAAGCAGCAAAACAACCCCAGACCATCACACTACCACCACCATATTTTACTGTTGGTATGATGTTCTTTTTCTGAAATGCTGTGTTCCTTTTACGCCAGATGTAACGGGACATTTGCCTTCCAAAAAGTTCAACTTTTGTCTCATCAGTCCACAAGGTATTTTCCCAAAAGTCTTGGCAATCATTGAGATGTTTCTTAGCAAAATTGAGACGAGCCCTAATGTTCTTTTTGCTTAACAGTGGTTTGCGTCTTGGAAATCTGCCATGTAGGCCGTTTTTGGCCAGTCTCTTTCTTATGGTGGAGTCGTGAACACTGACCTTAATTGAGGCAAGTGAGGCCTGCAGTTCTTTAGACGTTGTCCTGGGGTCTTTTGTGACCTCTCGGATGAGTCGTCTCTGCGCTCTTGGGGTAATTTTGGTCGGCTGGCCACTCCTGGGAAGGTTCACCACTGTTCCATGTTTTTGCCATTTGTGGATAATGGCTCTCACTGTGGTTCGCTGGAGTCCCAAAGCTTTAGAAATGGCTTTATAACCTTTACCAGACTGATAGATCTCAATTACTTCTGTTCTCATTTGTTCCTGAATTTCTTTGGATCTTGGCATGATGTCTAGCTTTTGAGGTGCTTTTGGTCTACTTCTCTGTGCCAGGCAGCTCCTATTTAAGTGATTTCTTGATTGAAACAGGTGTGGCAGTAATCAGGCCTGGGGGTGGCTACGGAAATTGAACTCAGGTGTGATACACCAAAGTTAGGTTATTTTTTAACAAGGGGGCAATTACTTTTTCACACAGGGCCATGTAGGTTTGGATTTTTTTTCTCCCTAAATAATAAAAACCATCATTTAAAAACTGCATTTTGTGTTTACTTGTGTTATATTTGACTAATGGTTAAATGTGTTTGATGATCAGAAACATTTTGTGTGACAAACATGCAAAAGAATAAGAAATCAGGAAGGGGGCAAATAGTTTTTCACACCACTGTAGTGCCTTTCACATCTATCTATCTATCATATAGTGCCTTTCTATCTATCTATCTATCTATCTATCTATCTATCTATCTATCTATCTATCTATCTATCTATCTATCTATCTATTATATAGTGCCTTTCACATCTATCTATCTATCTATCTATCTATCTATCTATCTATCTATCTATCTATTATATAGTGCCTTTCACATCTATCTATCTATCTATTATATAGTGCCTTTCACATCTATCTATCTATCTATCTATCTATCTATCTATCTATCTATCTATCTATCTATCTATCTATCTATCTATCTATCTGTGTGTGCACTGTATAATTAATAAAGAAGCAATTGTATTATTTATTTACACACATACATACATACATACTGCAGATAATGTCAATGACAATTATATAATTGTGTTGGGATCTGAGGGGACATGGCACACCCCCCCAAAAAATTCCCCAAATATGGCAGACTTGAAATGAATCAGAACAGTGCACTCACTTAATTGGGTAGTTTGAAAGTTTCAGATCACTAAAGTCAATCAGGTCTCAAAGCGCGTGGTCCCTTCCTCTGAGGGGTCTGAATATGTAGACCACGGGTGTTGAAGTTCGTTCCTGGAGGGCCGCAGTGGCTGCAGGTTTTCATTCTAACCATCTTCTTGACCAATGACCGTTTTTTGCTGCTAATTAACTTCTTTTGCCTTCATTTTAATTAACTCAGGCCCCTTAGTTGTCTTTATTTCCTTACTTAGCAGCCAAACAATAATGAGACACAAAACGAGTCGCCGCATGACCAGCCGCCACATGACCAGCTCCCCTGTGCCCATCACACAATATCTGAAAATAAAGAAAGGCGAGGGTGTCGGTAAGGCTGATCTGCTCAGGTCACCAAAACATTTTGACGGTGCTCTTAGAAAGAACAGAAAAACAACAGTTTTGGAAACGTCTGCTGTGGCAGAACGAGAGCAGCAACAAGCCATTGAATTAAATAACGGGCTTAATTAACAGCAAGAATCAGCTTCTCGTTAAGAGACTGGTTGGAGTTTGAAATCCCAGTTTAGCTGGTCATCTGTCGGCTCGTTTCACGTCTCCTTTCTGCTTGGCTGTCATTTAATGAAAAAAGGAATCAATTCCGAGGACTGGATCCTTAACAAAAGGGCTATTAAAATGAAGGGAAAAGCAGTGAATTAGCAGCAGAGGCCAGGAGTTCGACACCATAGGGAATCTTCCAGAAGGAGCGGGGTGTCTGGGGCTGCATGAGGAATGAGGTCAGGTGTCTTCCAGGCTTTGCTCTTTAGAACTGCGAAAGGAAGAAGAAGAGGAAGTTCACAAACAGCGCCCGCTCTCTTCTCAGGGTGGCACCACCTACCTGTAAGTCCACGTGTCATTACAAGGAGTATTAGCAGATCTTTTTCCTATACACAAAATTCCATAAAGTCTTTGTTCATAGTTTAGGGAGGAGGGGGCTATCATATATACTTTATTTATATAGCACCTTTCTCATGCTCAAAGTACTTAAAGTAAAAGAAAATACTTGAGCCCATTTAATCCTGAGGTGGGTCGCCTTCTGGAGACTAACGCTGCACTCATAGGGCACAAGGCAGGAACAACCCCTGGGGAGGGTGCCAGTCCTTTGCAGGGTGAACACACACACACCTCACATCAGGGGCCAGTTTAGCCTCACCAGTCCACTTACCCAGCATTCCTTTGGACTGTAGGAGGAAACCCACACAGACACGGGCAGCACATGCCAACTCCACACAGGGAGAACCCGGGACGTGAACTCTGGTCTCTTTTATGTGAGGCAGCGGCACTTCTACCTCTTCTGGCACTCATAAAACAAAGGCCGCTAATAAAATTTCAAATAAAGGATATAAATGGGGGTCCGGCCTGCTTTAAATGGATTAATGAAGCCCTGTCCCCTCTCTTCTGTTTCAAAGCCAAACTGATGAGCGAGTCGGCCGTGGAGTACCGAGTGATCAACCCCAAGGCCATCACCATGGGCCAGCTGTATGGCTGCTTCGATCCGGTCAGCCATGAGTGGACAGATGGGGTCTTGGCGACCACCTTCCGCGAGCAGGCCAGCACCACCAGTGAAGACAGGCAGTGGATCATTTTCGATGGGCCCGTCGACGCCGTCTGGATTGAGAATATGAACACCGTGCTGGATGACAACAAAAAGGCAAGTGGGCTTCAAAAGGCCGTCGAGGGCTCTCACTGGCAGATGAGCGTTTGGTCGATTCTTTGCTTTGTAAGCCATAATTTGTTAAATCCATCCATCCATCCATCCATTTTCCAACCCGCTGAATCCGAACACAGGGTCACGGGGGTCTGCTGGAGCCAATCCCAGCCAACACAGGGCACAAGGCAGGAGCCAATCCTGAGCAGGATGCCAACCCACCGCTGTAATTTGTTAAATTCCTATTCCATTTTGTCAAGTCCCCCCAGAAGCAGACAGAAGCTCAGCCATAATCAGCGGGTCTCCAAGACGCCACCGGGGAGGGGGGCGTCAGGTTCAAGTCCCAGCTCAGCCTATCGACTCCTGGTGTTAGGTGTCCACATTGCCTTGAGCCCAGTAAGGAGGGTGGCACAGCCAGGTGGATTGGGAAGATCCCAGTTCAAATCTCCGCTGAGCCTCTGCCTCCCATTGACTACGGTAGAGTAGAAGAGGGGGACTGGACCAGCAAATGAAGACATTTGAAACTGGGAGGACCCCAGTTCAGATCTAAATCGGAGGCACTGGACTGTAAACCACAAGATGGGGGTTCAGTTCACCCCTCTGACGTGCTGGCTGACCCGGTGGTGCTCACGTTACAGCACGGTAATAGTTAATGGTGCCGTATTGTCATCTTGTAAGTCACCTCAGCTACACGAGCCCACGGGCTGCACAACAACGTCACAGAAACGTGACAGAGAGACCGTCACGTCTGCATTTTACAACACACTTCACTTTATGCACATTAGAAAGTGCATTTTGTAACAAGCTGCGTTTTATATAGCGCCTTTCTGTAGTGAACCACAGCTTAACACGTGTTTTACTACATTATTTTATGTTGTACCTTTCTATAATGAATGATGTGGATTTTACAGCAACCAGCATTTCATATAGCGCCTTTCTCTAATGAGTCCCAGTCTTGAAAAATATTTTGAATACATTTTAGTTTATATAGAATGTTTCTGTGGTGGATCACAACATTCGAAATTGCATTTTACAGCAAGCTGCATTTTATTTAGCGCCTTTCTATAGTGAATCACAACCTTACAACCTGTATGTTAAAATTGTTCTTTTTATTACATTTTATTTTATATCGAACCATTGAGGAGTGTATCAAAAGCTGAAAAATGGGAATTTACAGCAAGCTGTGCTAATATAGTGCCTTTCTCTGACAAACCACAGCCTTACATGTTGCATCTCGTCACACTCTGCTTTGTACAGTACCTTCTTGTAATAAAGAAATTGCATTTTACGGCAAGCTGCATTTTATATAGCGCCTTTCTCTGACAAACCACAGCCGTACATGTTGAATTTCACTACCCTGCTCTCTGTGGTGCCTTTCTATAATGAATGAAGGGGATTCTGCATCAAGCAGCATCTAATATAGCACCTTTCTCTAATCAGTCACAGCCTTAAAGTCATTTTCATCCATTTAATTTTATATAGCGCCTTTCTATAGTGTATCACAACAGTAGAAATTGCATTAGATAGATAGATAGATACTTTATTAATCCCAAGGGGTAATTCACATACTCCAGCAGCAGCATACTAATAAAGACAATATTAAATTAAAGAGTGATAACAATGCAGGTGTAACGGACAATAACTTTGTATAATGTTAACGTTTACCCCCCCCGGGTGGAATTGAAGAGTCACATAGTGTGGTGGAGGAACGATCTCCTCAGTCTGTCAGTGGAGCAGGACGGTGACAGCAGTCTGTCGCTGAAGCTGCTCCTCTGTCTGGAGATGATCCTGTTCAGTGGATGCAGTGGATTCTCCATGATTGACAGGAGTCTGCTCAGCGCCCGTCGCTCTGCCACAGATGTCAAACTGTCCAACTCCATGCCTACAAGAGAGCCTGCCTTCCTCACCAGTTTTTACAGGTGTGAGGTGTCCTTCTTTATGCTGCCTCCCCAGCACACCACTGTGTAGAAAATGGCGCTTGGCCCAACCGTCTGATAGAACATCTGAAGCATCTTATTGCAGATGTTGAAGGACGCCAGCCTTCTAAGGAAGTATAGTCGGCTCTGTCCTCTCTTACACAGAGCATCAATATTGGCAGTCCAGTCTAATTTATCATCCAGCTTCACTCCCAGGTATTTATAGGTCTGCACTCTCTGCACGCAGTCACCTCTGATGATCACGGGGTCCATGAGGGGCCTGGGCCTCCTAAAATCCATCACCAGCTGCTTGGTTTTGCTGGTGTTCAGGTTTAGGTGGTTTGAGTCGCACCATTTAACAAAGTCCTTGACTAGGTTCCTATACTCCTCCTCCTGCCCACTCCTGATGCAGCCCACGATAGCAGTGTCATCAGCGAACTTTTGCACGTGGCAGGACTCCGAGTTGTATTGGAAGTCCAATGTATATAGGCTGAATAGGACCGGAGAAAGTACAGTCCCTTGTGGCGCTCCTGTGTTGCTGACCACAATGTCAGACCTGCAGTTCCCAAGACGCACATACTGAGGTCTGTTTGTAAGATAGTCCACGATCCATGCCACCAGGTATGAATCTACTCCCATCTCTGTCAACTTGTCCCTAAGGAGCAGAGGTTGGATGGTGTTGAAGGTGCTAGAGAAGTCTAGAAACATAATTCTTACAGCACCACTGCCTCTGTCCAAGTGGGAGAGGGATCGGTGTAGCATGTAGTGCCTTTCTATAGCCAATCACAACCTTACAACCTGGATGTTATAGCAACCATCACTTTATATAGCGCCTTTCTCTATTGACTCACAGTCTTGTTCTTTTTATTACATTTTATATCGAACCACTGAGGAGTGAAGCTGAAAAATGGGATTTTGCAGCAAGCTGCGTTTTATATAGCGCCCTTCTATAGTGTACAGTATCATGACAGTTGAAATTGCATTTTATGTAGCACCTTTCTGCAATGAACCACAGCTTTACTTTTTGCGTTTTACTACATTATTTTTTTATGTTGTACCTTTCTATAATGAATGAAATGGATTTTACAGCAACCAGCATTTCATATAGCGCCTTTCTCTAATGAATCATAGCCTTAAAGTAATATTAATACATTTTATTTTATATAGCACTTTTCTATGGTGTATCATGACAGTAGAAATTGCATTTTGCAGCAAGTTGTGTTTTATATAGCGCCTTTCTGTGATGAACCACGGCCCTGCACGTCGCCCCTCACCACACTTTGTACCTTTCAATAATGAATCACAACCTTAACAACTGGATCACTGAATCGCTGCCTTGCACGGGGCGTTTTTTCTTCCATGTATTTTGGCATAGCACCTTCCTAAAATCAATCACACACTCAACCCCTGGATTTTTACAGCCAGCTGTATTGTATAGCGCCTTTCATTCATGAGTCACCACACCACCTTACACGCTGCCCTTTTATTTTCTATAGCTCTCCTCAAACACCATCTGTGATCTTATATAGCGCCTTCCTGCTCGGTGCTCTTCAAGGACTGAACTATAGCAGCAGGACTTGCCCCCATGACGTGGTCTCTTTTGCGGTCCTCTGCCGGTGGGCCACACCACACACCAGGCAGAGCAGCCAGTTCACAGCCCACCACTGGCGGCTCGCTGCTGTCTTACACCGTTGAGCAGGTGCCTGCTGCTCTTTTTTTGGGGGGGCACTGGCTGGCGGCCCTTTTGAAGTCTTCCGTTTCCTGTACTTACGGCTCTCTGCCTTTTTCTTTCAGCTTTGCCTCATGAGCGGTGAAATCATTCAGATGAGCCCAAAGATGAGTCTGATATTTGAGCCAGCGGATCTGGAGCAGGCGTCCCCAGCTACAGTCAGCAGGTGCCCTGAGCCAAACCCCCCCCCCCCCCCCCCTTAACACCAGGTGACAGTCCCAGCTGCTGCTTCTCCTGTGACGCGAGTGTTTGTCCCCTCTCTGCAGGTGCGGTATGATCTACATGGAGCCCCATCAGCTCGGCTGGGCACCGCTCAAGGACTCGTACATGGAGACCCTGCCAGACACTCTTGGCGCTGAACATCGAGAGCTGGTAATGAGGCTGATGTGACACAATGTCCTAAAGTCGCATACTGTACCTCCGGCTTGGTCTGTCGCCACCGAGGTGCAGAGTGAAAGCTAAGCTAAGCAGGTTTGACCCCGGGCAATACTTGGCTTGGGAGACCACCCAGAAAAAGCTTTGGGTTACTTTTGGAAGAGGTGTCGGTGAGCCCAGCAAGGGGGTACTTAAACTGGGGTCACCATGCTGTAAACACGGGTGCCATCCTTCTGATGAGACGTAAAAACAGATTGATAAAAGAGCCATGGGCATCCCCAGTGTCCTGGCTAAATCGGCCCACCATGACTATTCTGGACCCCTAATCCCCCCCTGTCCCTTATTGGCTCACCACCTACTAGGTAATGTGTGGTGAGCATACTGGCACAGGAATGGCATCCAGGTGGGTGCTACACATTAAGGAGGCCTGACATGGCTGCCCACTGTCTATGTAAAGGGCTTTGAGTAGCACTTTATAAATAACATTAATTATTACTATTATTAAAATGGTCGAGAGGAGCTGTGGTACTGAATGAGGAAGTCGGGAGTGGCAGAGAAGTACGTAGGATTGGTACAGGACATGTACGAGGGGAGTGTGACTGTGGTGAGATCTGTGGTAAGAGTGACAGAGGTGGGATTACAGTGCCAAAACATCTTTTAGGTGTTGTGAGAAGGAAGGGCGGTGCTGCAAAGGGGTCAATGCTTTACCGTCCCGACTCTTTTTAGAACGTGTTGCAGGCCTATAATATAGGATATTGATGTCTGTAACCAAATGAAATGGAGTTTCAAGGTGGAGGTGGGATTACATCAGGGATCGGCTCTGAGCCTGGTCTTATTTACAATGGTGATGGACAGGTGGACAGACGAGATTAGACAGGAGATCCCGTGGACTGAGATGTTTGCTGATGACATTGTGATCTGTAGTGAGAGCAGGGAGCAGGTTGTGGAGACCCTGGAGAGGTGGAGATCTGCTCTAGAGAGGAGAGGAATGAAGGTCAGTAGGACCACCAAGACAGAATACATGTGTGTGAATGAGAGGGAGGTCAGTGGAATGGTGAGGATGAGGGGAGTAGAGTTGGCGAAGGTGGATGAGTTTAAATACTTGGGATCAACAGTACAGAGTAATGAGGAGTGTGGAAGAGAAGTGAAGAAGAGAGTGCAGGGAGGGTGGAGAAGAGTGTCAGGAGTGATTTGTGACAGACGGGTATCATCAAGAGTGAAAGGCAAGGTCTACAGGACGGTAGTGAGACCAGCTGTGTTATATGGGCTGGAGACGGTGGCACAGGACACAGAGCTGGAGGTGGCAGAGTTAAAGATGCTAAGATTTGCATTGGGGGTGACGAGGATGGACAGGATTAGAAATGAGGACATTAGAGGGTCAGCTCAGGTTGGAAGTCAGAGAGGAGAGATAGCATTGGTTTAGACATGTGCAGAGGAGAGATGCTGGGGATACTGGGTGAAGGGTGCTAAGGATAGAGCTGACAGGGAAGAGGAGAAGAGAAAGGCCTAAGAGAAGGTTTATGGATGTGTTGAGAGAGGACATGCAGGTGATAGGTGTGACAGAGCAAGATGACAAGGACAGAAAGATATACTGTAGATAGATACTTTATTAATCCCAAAGGGAAATTCACATTGTCCAGCAGCAGCATACTGATACAAAAAAAAATATTAAATTAAAGATTGATAAAAAAACAGACAATAACTTTGTATAATTTTAATGTTTACCAAATCTTTGTGGGCATCATGAACAGGACGTGGCTTTGTGCCCAAGAGCGCCAACCTTAATGCCCATCCGGATAAATTGCAGGATATTTCCAGGTGGCTCCTTGAGCATTGCCCCCAGCCCCCCCCCCCCCCACTAAACCTCCTTTTTGAAGGAGTGAGAAGCCCTAAAAGGTTCAGTCCAGCTAACATTCCCCCCCCCCCCCCCCCCCCCCCGTTTTGTGTTTTCAGGTCAACGACATGTTCACTTGGCTCGTGCAGCCCTGCCTGGACTTCGTCCGCCTTCAGTGCCGATTCCTGGTGCAGACGTCGCCGATTCACCTGGCGTTCAGCACCATGAAGCTCTTCACGTGTCTCTTAGGTATGTGACGGGTCAGGGGGGCTCGAGGCAGCTGCTGGTGGGTGGCACCTCATTCTTGGCTCCGCTTACCAGCTGCAGGGAAGTGGCAGTCACAGCTCGGTTGCCTTGTTTCCTCGATTTTTTTCCTCTCCAGAGTCATCACTGGGATGTCTCAGACGTGACACGGCAGGCGGGATGTTAAATTGTCTGTGAACAGCAGCTTGCAGCTGTCCTTTTCAATGAGTAGCCCTGATAATGTTGATTCTGGGGGCATGTGTAAATATTAACCATGTCTGGGGGGACGTTAGCGTGGGCCGGCAGTCAGCCGCATCACTTTTATGTGCCATTAATTAAAGATGGGAGTTCTGAAGGCGGCAGTTTACACTCAGACGGGTGGTGACAGCAGCCTTTTGAAACCCCCCTTCTTTTTGTAGTGGGACCATTGGAGCAGGAGCTCGGTGTTCAGTCCAGCCCAATGTGATCATGGGCATGGACGATAAGAACCCTCGGCCAAAAAGAGTGAAGCTCACAAAAAACAACGTTCAGTTTGTGAGAAAGTGCTTCATGGGCTGGGCGGGCCTTCATGCTTGAGTGGCAGAAAGATGGGTGGGGCTAAATGCTTGAGTGGCAGACAGAAGGGTGGGACTAAATGCTTGAATGGCAAAGAGATGGGCGGGCCTGAAATCTTGAGTGGCAGAAATATGGGTGGGCCTACATGCTTGAGTGACAGACAGATGGGCGGGCCTGAAATGCTTGAGTGGCAGAAAGATGGGTGGGGCTAAATGCTTGAGTGGCAGAAAGATGGGCGGGCCTGTAATGCTTGAGTGGCAGAAAGATGGGCGGGCCTGTAATGCTTGAGTGGCAGAAAGATGGGCGACCCTGAAATGTTTGAGTGGCAGAAAGATGGGTCGGCCTACATGCTTGAGTGGCAGAAACAATAGCAGGCCTGAAATGTTTGAGTGGCAACAAGCTGAGCGGGCCTAAATGCTTGACTGGCAGGAAGATGGGCAGGCCTACATGCTTGAATGGCAATGGGCTTGGGAGGCCACTTGTTTGAGATGCAGCAAGCTGGCTGGAGTTGCATGCTTGACTGGTGGCAGGATGGGCTACAGGCTTGAGTGACAGTGGCCTTTTGGGACCATGTGTTCAATTCAGCCCAGAGTTATTCATACTGGTCCAGTGTAGCCACCATTTAGTCTAAAGTGCACCTCCACTGGGGCACAGGGAGAACATGCAGACTCCACACCAATCATGCCAACACTCTGCATTGAACCCGCATCCTGACACACAAGTAGAACGTCAAAGCACAGAACCTTGAGTGCCAGGAGATGTGAGGCAGCGTCACCCCCATACTGGTCTGCTGAGCCCCCCCATTCATTCATTCATTTTTATGGATCTTCTTATTCCATTACAGGGTCATGGGGAAGGGTCTAAAACCAGTCGGGCCTGTCTACCACGTGGCACACTCACTCACACACACCTGGACTCTGCCCATTTAGAGTCTTCAGGGATATGCGAGGAAACCCGAGGGCACAGACATGGAGAGAAGGCACAAAACCCACAGCCAGATGACTGGGCAGGCTGGGAACTGAACCCCAGGTCCGAAAACTCAAGTCTGTGGCCCCCCTGTGCCAGACACAAAGCAGAACACTCATGTAGAGGAGAGGAATGAAGGCACGTGCCCTCCTAGTGGCTGTAGGCATGGTGCCCTCTAGTGGCTACATTTTGCACCACCAGAATAATAAAGCACAACATGAAGGAGTTCATAACGAACTTTGTGCCCACTGGTGGCTAATGCATTCTCCCTTGGACCCTTACATTACTTACAATAGGGAAAGGGGTAGTTTAAAATTGGGCATTGTGCCCTCTAGTGGCTAAATCACTGCACTTAGTACCACCTTTTTACCCAACACAGTGAAACAATAAGGAAATATTAAAAACTACAGCAGATAAACATTTGAATAATAGCTGAAGAAACAATACAAAGTGGTTTGTCATAGACATGGTGCCCCCTAGTGGCTAAAGTGATGCACTTTGGAGTTCGTTGTTGCCATCTCAGGGGACAAAGAGTGAAATCTGCAAAATGAAATAATCTTTTATTGTGCAGTGTGCGCCCAACTGGCATTAAGCATTGCACTTTGGACCACCAGGCTGCCAGTTCACTTTCCACATTTGCCTCCCTGTGTGATGAGGAGCGAGTCACTTAATGTGGCACTGCTCATGTTATAGAAAGAACAAAATAATATCTGCAGGCAATATACTATATAAAATAGCTAGCTGTAGGCATTGTGCCCACTGGTCACTGGTGGCTAATGCATTCTCCCTTGGACCATCACATTACTTAAAATTGAGAAAGGGGTAGTTTAAAATCGGGCATTGTGCCCTCTAGTGGCTAAATCACTGTACTTAGTACCACCTTGTTACCACCACAGTGAAACAATAAGGAAATATTTAAAATGAAATCATTTATTATAGGCATTATGCCCCCTTCTTGCTAAAGTACTGTACTTTGTTTCATGGAGCAGGTAACCTAGAAGGTCCAATCAGCGAACCAAATTTCCTTTTAGAGCCAACTGAGAAAAGCGCTATATAAATATTATTAATAAACGTCAATTGAAATGAATATGAAACAGCTTGCGGTAGGTAGGTAGGCATTGTGCCCCCTAGTGACAGATGTATTACACCTTTGAGCACTGCATTACTGGCTCGGTAGGAGAATATTGAAAAGTGCCCCATAAAATGGCTTTCTACTGACATTGTGCCCTCTAGTGGCTGAAGTGCTGCACTTTGGACTCCTAATACCAGGATGCAAGCTCAATGAACAAACTCATAAAGAACAACATGAAGCAGATTGTAATCAGCATTGTGCCCCCTAGTGGCTAATGCCTTCTACCTTAGAACATTATATTGCCAGCTCATAGGAACAATAAAGAAAGGGGCAGTATAAAATATTTCTTAAAGGTGTTGTGCCCTTTAGTTGCTGAATCATAACTGCGCTTTGGACCACCTCTGTGGAATAACATGGGGATATGCAGTATAAAATAAAGTGTTGCACGTTGGAGCAGCAGGATGCCCACTCAATGGGACAATATGGGCAGGACCAGGAGGAAGCAGTTTTTATAAAGCAGTGTGCCCCCTAGTGGCTAAGATACCCTCCTTTAAAGCAAAAAGTTGATAGCTCAGTCCTTGTATCTGACCACCCAACTTTCTTGTGCTCTAATTTTAAATTCACTTTTGTTTTCTTTCCTGGTGTATTTGTCGAAATGCCATTTCATATTGAAACCAACAAACTAACAGTCTTTGTTTCTTATAGTGCCTATCAGTAATGAACATAATCCTGGGTGGCTCTAAAAATCTGTAGAATTGGGGGGCTGGTATGTTAAGTGACTTGCTCGTGGTCACACAGGGAGTCAGCGGTGGCAACTGTACTGAGACGCTTGTGGCAAACTTAGCTGCTTGGTCACACTGGCTACAGAAAGGCGCTATATAATACAATGTAAAAGTATTCTGAATGTGGTAAGGGGGGGGGTAAACTTTTTTTTTTTGTCTATTTGGTATTGTCCTCACAGGTGGCGCAGTGGTAGTGCTGCTGCTTTGCAGTAAGGAGACTGTGGAAGATTGTGGGTTCGCTTCCCGGTTCCTCCTTGTGTGGATAGCGCTTTGAGTACTGAGAAAAGCGCTATATAAATGTAATGAATTATTATTATTATTATTATTATTTGGACTTTAAACAATTCTGACATTTGACCAGTCAGAATTTCTATAAAACACAATAGTCTCAAACCCACTTCATCCAGTTCAAGGTCACGAAGGCGTGGAGCCTGTCCTGGCAGCACTGGGCACAAGGCAGGAATAAACTGAGATGGGATGCCAGTCTGTTCCCGGGCTGTTCCACTTTGGAATTGGCTGGAAAGTACCTGAAGAAAAACACACAGACACACACAGGCACAGGGTGATGTGCACACAGACGGGTGCCGGGCACAGGAGTCAGACCGAGGGGCTTAGATCCGATGCCATTTGTATTATTGAATTTAAAGCCGACTTGAGATTTGGTCCTGCGATGTTGTTAGCCTTTTGTAAATTTGTGAAATGAGCCAGTCGGCGGTTTGTAATGGATGCCCACAGCTTGCTCTCCTCACTTTGCTGAAGTCCATTACTGTTTTCAAAGGCTGATTTTCATGGTTTTCTTCTTGTAGATGAGATAGCAGAGACTGGAAAGACTGGCGCAGATCCCATGTCCAGCCAGCAGATGACGCTGTGGCTCCAGGGCCTTTTTCTCTTTTCGGTTGTCTGGACCATCGGTGGCACAATAAACGGCGAGAGCAGGAAGAAGTTTGACTTGTTCTACCGCAACTTGATCATGGGCATGGACGATAATAACCCTCGGCCAAAAAGCGTAAAGCTCACCAAAAACAACGTCTTCCCCGAGAGAGGTACTGCCTGCTGCCAGGCCAGGGGAGGGCGTCCCGTCTTCAAAGTTTTCTTTTTTTTTTTTTTTTTACAGAATTCAGCATCATGACAGGAAGGCAGCTTTGAAAGAACGAATTGCTGGCCAGAGCTTCCTGTCGTAATGCTGTTGAAGTAACACCAAGGTTGTTGCCAGGATGCCCAGAACACCTAAAAATCAAATTGTCAGGGAAAGGGGGTCTGGAAATTTTAACATAATGTTCAGGTGTTAGAAATCATTCAGTGCCCATCAGAAAGTTGAGTGGGGCTACATGCTTGAGTGGCAATACGCTGGGCAGGGTCTTCATGCTTGAGTTGGCAGGAGGCTGGATGATGAGGCTCTGTGAGTTTGTGTGGTCAGCCATGTCATAGCTGAGATGTTGTTTCTCCTTTCACTTCACGACAGCACCTCTCACAGTTGACCGGGGCAGACCTGGCAGAGCGTTTCACGTCTGAGCTCTTCAGTACTCTTCAGATTATGTGCCTGACATGAGGCATCTGTTAACAACGAAACACCTGAACCCAATCGTCTGGAGGAGCGTCCGCATACTTGACCACGTTGTGTCAATGGAGGGGCTAACAAGTTCCTGTGCTCCCCACCAAAGTCTCGTAGTGAGTGGCATCACCTCAACATGACATCAAATCTCCATCCAGGCTCTTCATTTGGAGTTCCCGACTGGTTCCATCTGAGCAGCTGATGCCCTCAGTGTGTTTAAAGAGGCATCTGAAGTCCTCTTGTTCTGTGATTGTCACTCTTAACAGATAATGGCTTTGGCGCCTGTGACGGTGTGGGTGGGCTCCAAGCCTCCTCCTCATTTTTGGGAGCCTCTTGAACCCAACACCCTCTAACGTAATCCAGATGAGCGGGGCAGATGAGGACACAGCACACATGAAGTAATGGGACGGTGCAAAGTGTCCAAGCAGTTCGATGAAAATAGAGGCGGTTCAAGACGGTGCAGCCCTCCAAAAGTTGTCACTAAATCTGTTTATCTATCTATAAAAAAGCCAAACAGCACTGAGACACTCGTCACGAAATCTCCCGAACCAGGAGGACTTGGAATTTGGAATGTCGGTTGCCCTTGGCCCATAGGTGCTCACAATTTTTAACATCAGGTCCCCATAACCACAAACTTTTAGGTAAGAATAGGGGAAGGGGAATATATATATATATATATATATATATAATTTATATATATATATATATATATATATATATATATATATAATTTATATATATATATATATATAATTTATATTAATGAACACATTTTTAACATTAGGGCTAAAAAAATATTTTTAAAAAAACATAGGGGTGTGATTAATATTAGGGCCCCAGGTTCAAATTTTAACCTCAGGTCCCCATAAATGCAAACTTTAAGGTAAGGATAGTGGGAGGGGAAAATATATATAAATAAACACATTTTTAACATTAGGGCTCAAAAAACATTTTTAAAATAACATAGGGATGTGATTAATATTAGGGGCCCTGGGTCAGTTTTTAACATCAGGGCCCCATAAACTCAAATTTTAAGAAATTACAGTCGCGGGCGATCCTAGAACATTGCACTTAGTGCAGGGCCGTCTGCTCCCACATCGTGCGCGGGAGCCGCTCTCGCCCCACTTGAGGACGCGAGTCTGCCGATTATTCATTTAAAAGGAGCCAATCAGCCGCAGACGTCACTTTACCTCCGCGCCAGGTCCATTGTAGCCACAATAAGAATTGCAAGTCTTGAGTCGCTCTGTTGTGTTCTGAGCTCCTCACACGTGATGGTCAAGTTTGTACACTCGTCCCGTAAAGAGTCCCCCAGACTGATGCTGACTCAATTATGTTGACCTCTTTCTGTAAGTCGCTTTGGATAAAATCATCTGCCAATTGAGAAAATGTAAAGCTAATGCTCATTTCTTTAAACCCTAACCTGCAGGAAATGTCTACGACTACTACTTCCACAAGCAGGCCAGCGGCCAGTGGAATTCCTGGACAGACTGCATCACAAAAAACGACACCACCATCGCCCCCGGCACAAAGGTGGGTGCGTCTGACTCTCTGACTGCCCCTCCTGCTGCCCCGTCCACCCCGTCGCATTTATTCTCTTGCTTTTGCTTCTCTCCTGCTGAAGGTCTCCGATCTCATCATCCCGACCATGGAAACGGCACGCCAGCAGTTCTTCCTGAAAACCTACCTGGAGCACGAAGTCCCCGTATTGTTCGTGGGGCCCACCGGCACAGGGAAGTCCGCCATCAACAATAACTTCCTCATCGGCCTCCCCAAGGAGAAGTACACACCCAACTGCATCAACTTCTCTGCCAGGACCTCCGCCAACCAAACCCAGGACATCATCATGAGCAAACTGGACCGCAGACGGAAGGGGGTGTTCGGACCACCTGTGGGCAAGAAGTCAGTGGTCTACGTTGGTATGTAAGAACGGGAAGTTGGAAATCCAGCCTTTTTGAGAGCTCGGCTTTTCTAATTAATGGCAAACATCTCTCCGTGGCGCCCATCACATCACATGGTGCTGGTGTCAGATACCCAGCATGCACGCTGTTATATGTTGGGGTGGCACAGTCCTTAGCACTGCTGTTTCAGCGTGTTTTGATCATACAGCGGGGAAAATTAGTATTGAACGCGTCAATGTGTTTCTCAGTAATTGTGCAATTAGGGTTAGGATTAGGGTTAGGGTTATTATGTTATGTAATATGAAAAGATGAAACTTCCAGAAGTAAAACAGTAATTTCCCCTGCTGTCATTTTTAGGGTGTGCTACTGTATGGACACCCAAAGTCTTCAAAACAAAATAATTCCCACTTTATGCACTATATTTCCAAATGTACAGTGGAGAAAATAAGCATTGAATGCGTCAACATTATTCTCAGGAAATCTAATGGGGCTACTGACATGAAATTGTCACCAGATGTCGGTAACAACCCAAGTAATCCACACATACAAAGAAATCAACACAAATAAGTCCATAAATTATGTGTGATAAAGTGGAATGACACCGGAAATTAGAATTGAACACGCTTCCTGAAATGTATTTCATACTCAGTAGAAAATCCTTTGTGGGTGATGATAGCTTCAAGACGCCTCCTGTATGGAGAAACGAGTCGCATGCATTGCTCAGGTGGGATTTCGGCCCCTTCTCCCACCTTAACTGTCTTCAAATCTTGAAGGTTTCGGTTGCCTCTTCTATGAACTCTGATCTTCTGTTCTTTCCATAGATTTTAGAAGTCGGGTGACTGACTGGGCCATTCTAGCAGCTTATTCTCTGACACCAATTGAGAGTTTCCTTGGCTGTGTGTTTGGGGTCCTTGACTTGCTGAAATGTCCCCCCACCCCCTCGTTTCATCTTCAGCATCCTGGTAGATGGCAGCAGATTCTTATCAAGAATGTCCCGCTACATTTCTCCATTCATCCTTCCTGCAATTCTAGGAAGTCTGCCAGTATTTTGGAGGTGATGTGTAGTGTCATTTCTCCTCCAAACATGGTGTGTTGTAATGACATTCATAGAATTCAATGTTGGTCTCATCTGACCAGACTCTAGTCTCCCAGTATTTCATTGGCTTGTCCAAATGTTGAGCAGCAAACTTTCAACGAGCTTCAACATGCTTTTTTCTTCAGTAGTGGAGTCTTGAATGGAGACCGGTGTGTATAGAGGCCATGGCGGTGGAGTGCTTTACTTACTGGACCTGCTAACTGCAGGTCTTTCTGAAGCTCTCCACCCGTGAGTGGTCCTTGGTTCTTGGTTCTTCTGATGATTCTTTTGACTCCTCTGTCAGAAATCTTGCCTGGTCGTGGCCGGTTTATGGTGAAATGATGTTCTTTCCACTTCCGGATTACAGCCCCAACGGTGCTCACTGGAACAATGAAAAAGTTAGAAAGACGTCTGTCACCAATGCCATTAGTAAGGCTGCGAAGGTCTTGAGAGAGCTCTTTGCTTTTACCCATCATGAGATGCTTCTTGTGTGACACCTTGGGAATGAGAAACCATCAGTTAGGACTAAACCAGCGGATATTCATTTGCACTGATGGGGAGCTATCAGGATTGCTTTCTAAATACTCAGCTGGTTTCTTGGCTCCCCCTGTATAGTAGTGAAACAGGACAGTGAGGAGGGCTCCGCCCCGCCCCCCTCGGCTCCCCACTCCTGACGTCACCCCTCCCCTCGGCCCACAGCCTCTCTCTCGGATTAGCACGAATATATCGCTCCTGCAAGCGAACTGTGATTCTTAGTGCAATGAGAGAAGTCGCAAAAATCAGCCGGAATGTTCAAGCAAATTCTAGAAAAAAGCCCAATCTATATGTGTTAAGTAGTTCTCTCATTCGCTAGCTAAGCGGAGGGAAGGTACACCCCAAGGCTGGTGTGTGAGTGAGGAGGACCCCGTACGGCTCCCTACTCCTGAGGCCCCGCCACCCTCCCCTCGGCCTGCTGCGTCTCTCTCGGATTTGCGCAAATAAATCGGTACAGCACGTGAACTGTGATACCTAGCGCGATGAGAGAAGAACGCAAAATCAACCAGAATGTTCAAGCAAATTCTATCAAAAAAAAAAAAACAGATCTAAATCCATTAAGTAGTTCTCTTATTCGTTAACTACGCAGATGTAAGACATGCCCCGTGAGGAGGCCCCCCCCCCTTCCCTTGGCCTGCTGCGTCTCTCTCGGATTTGCGCAAATAAATCGGTACAGCATGCGAACTCTGATACTTAGCGCGATGAGAGAAGAACGCAAAATCAACCGGAATGTTCAGGCAAATTCTAGAAAAAAACCAGATCTAAATGCGTTAAGGTGTTCTCTCATAAAAAGCAGACAGACAGACAGACATTGGATTTTATATTTATAGAGAGAACTTAATGTATGGACTTATTTATTTTGTATTCTCTGTATGTGTGGATTACTTGGGTTGTTACCGACATCTGGTGAAAATGTCACGTCAATAGCCCCATTAGAAAGATATTTACTGAGAAACACATTGATACGTTCAATACTTATTTTCCCTCTGTATATGTATGTGTATGTATATATATATATATATATATATATATATATATATAATATATAAACACACATATATACAGTACTGTGCAAAAGTTTTAGGCAGGTGTGAAAAAATGCTGTAAACAAAGAATGCTTTCAGAAATGGAAGTGTTAATCATTTATCTTCATCAATAAACAAAATGTAGCGAATGAACAAAAGAAAAATCTAAATCAAATCAATATTTGGTGTGACCACCCTTTGCCTTCAAAACAGCATCAATTCTTCTAGGTACACTTGCACACAGTTTTTGAAGGAACTCGGCTGGTAGGTTGTTCCAAACATCTTGGAGAACTAACCCCAGATCTTCTGTGGATGTCGGCTTCCTCACATCCTTCTGTCTCTTCATGTAATCCCAGACACACTCGATGATGTTGAGATCAGGGCTCTGTGGGGGCCATACCATCACTTCTTGTTCTTCTTTACGCTGAAGATAGTTCTTAATGACTTTGGCTGTATGTTTGGGGTCGTTGTCCTGCTGCAGAATAAATTTGGGGCCAATCATACGCCTCCCTGATGGTACTGCATGATGGATAAGTATCTGCCTGTATTTCTCAGCATTGAGAACACCATTAATCCTGCCCAAATCTCCAACTCCATTTGCAGAAATGCAGCCCCAAACATTCAAGGAACCTCCCCCATGCTTCACTGTAGCCTGCAGACACTCATTATTGTAACGCTCTCCAGCCCTTCGACGAACAAACTGCCTTCTGCTACAGCCAAATATTTCAAATTTTGACTCATCAGTCCAGAGCACCTGCTGCCATTTTTCTGCACCCCAGTTCCTATGTTTTCGTGCATACTTGAGTCGCTTGGCCTTGTTTCCACGTCGGAGGTATGGCTTTTTGGCTGCTACTCTTACATGAAGACCACTTCTGGCCAGACTTCTCCGGACAGTAGATGGGTGTACCTGGGTCCCACTGGTTTCTGCCAGTTCTGAGCTGATGGCACTTCTGGACATCTTCCGATTTCAAAGGGTAATAAGCTTGATGTGTCTTTCATCTGCTGCACTAAGTTTCCTCGGCCGACCACTGTGTCTACGATCCTCAACTTTGCCCGTTTCTTTGTGCTTCTTCAAAAGAGCTTGAACAGCACATCTTGAAACCCCAGTCTGCTTTGAAATCTTTGTCTGGGAGAGACCTTGCTGATGCAGTAGAACTACCTTGTGTCTTGTTGCTGTGCTCAATCTTGCCATGACGTGAAACTGTCTTCCACAACCTCACCTTGGTAGCAGAGTGTGGCTGTTCCTCACCCAGTTTGAAGCCTCCTACACAGCTATTTCTGTTTCAGTTAACGACTGTATTTCAACCTACGTGTGACATTGATGATCATTAGCACCTGTTTGGTAGAATTGGTTGATCAGACACCTGACTAGAATCCTACAAAATCCCTGACTTTGTGCAAGTGGACCTGTAAGAATTGATGCTGGTGTGAAGGCAAAAGGTAGTAACACCAAATATTGATTTGATTTAGATTTTTCTTTTGTTCATTCACTTTGCATTTTGTAAATTGATAACAATAAACAATCATTATTTATATTTCTGAAAGCATTCTTTGTTTACAGCATTTTTTCACACCTGCCTAAAACTTTTGCACAGTACTGTATATATATTTTTATTAACTTATCTCCAAATATAATATTGTTATTTTCCGAGGTATTTTTCTGCTTTGTTAATACAGAGAACTGTTTGGCTTTACTAACGATGCTCCTTCCATGTGCAATGGTTACATTGTGAATTACAATCGTGTCTTAGCGGATGCTGTGTTGTTTTGGTTATGGACGTCACCATATTGTTACCATCGCTGTGTCTCCGGTAGCCAGAAGTGTGCCACATGTGACATCAGAGGAGCGATCATTCAAATAGCTGGTGACGCGATCATCGAAAGCATCCAAGGTTACGCATACATAAAAGAAAATCTGTGAATGCTTAACTGGTTATTTTTGGATTTCTTTTGAAGGCCCCATTACATTACACAACATTTCCAGCAATTTTCTGTTGTTGACTTTATATACTTGCTTCTGAGCAAGTCCTGGGGGGGGGGGGTGGGGTTCAGGTTTGGTGACATCCATTTGTGTAACCTTACAGCCCCACCAACTCAGCCCGCCCTCACCATCTCTCTGTTTTTACAGATGACCTCAACATGCCTGCCAAAGAGGTGTACGGCGCTCAGCCCCCCATTGAGCTGCTGCGCCAGTGGGTAGATCATGGCCACTGGTACGACAAGAAGGACACATCCAGACTGGACATTGTGGATGTCTTGTTCATCTCTGCGATGGGGCCACCTGGTGGAGGAAGAAACGACATAACAGGTAGAGTGCCGGGTGGACGCTGGTGGGCCTGGCCAGTTCTGAAATGTCCGCGGGTTGACTGTATTCTTACTCTTTAGTCTGTAGACCTGAAGACTCTCCCAAATCCCCACTTTAGTTTTTCAAATGTTGGAGCTCACCAGCCTCTCACAGCCTCTCCATTTGTTGAGTTTCATTCAGGGTTGGTTCCTTGGCTTTTGCGTATCTTCTGTTTTATGGAGTTGGCGTAGCGCTACATCAGCGTGCGTCTGCAAAGGAAAACAAGCTGAAAAGATAAGAAGGTAGAAGGCACCGCGTTTCAGCTGTAAAGCCTTCATCAGGTGTGCAACTGAACAGGAAAAAGCAGGTACCATACACAGGCGAGGAAGAGGAAGACAAAGCCAGGGCAGATGAAAAAAGAGGACATTAGAGGAGATGAAGGTCAGGTCGGGGTGGGGTGAATGCACTTGTAGAACATGCTGTCGCACCCACCACACGACAGAACAACTCAGGATCCTGGTTGGCAACCCCCCCCCCCAAGGCAGACACATGATCCAGTCCCACCTATCTATTTGCCACAGCCAGGCGTTACGTGGACATCCCCTTGGCCTGGTCCAGCCATTCAGGTCCTCAACAATGAAGATCCTGCGAGTCGGACCACCCACAAAATGCAAGAAACAGATTCAACAACTTAGATACTAAACAATTAATTAACATAGTGGTATTAACAAAAATGATGTAAAAACAAAGAACACATCATCAATAATTTTAAAAATAACAATGAAACAGAAAGATAGGGTGAGGAGCGCAGTCAATCGGGAGGAGCTCAGAGTAGAGCTGCTGCTCCTCCGCATTGAGAGGAGTCAGATGAGGTGGCTCGGGCATCTGATCAGGATGCCTCCTGGATGCCTCCCTGGGGAGGTGTTCTGGGCACGTCTAACTGGGAGGAGGCCCCAGGGAAGACCCAGGACACGCTGGAGGGACTATGTCTCTCGGCTGGCCTAGGAACGCCTTGGGATTCTCCCGGAAGAGCTAGAAGAAGTGGCCGGGGAGAGGGAAGTCTGGGCATCTCTGCTCAAACTGCTGCCCCCGCAACCTGATCTCGGATAAGCAGAAGAGGATGGATGGATGGATGGATGAAACAGAAAATGGGGTGCAAACCCTTGGGTACAATAAGAGGTCACTTGCCCAGTGCCTACCATCAAAGTGGTGCTCTCATTACATCTTCAGGGTGGTCTTCACCACATCCACTGCACTCGTATCTCCTAATAATTGTATAACTCAGCTGGGTAGCACCCTCTTAAGGATGGTGATGGTAAGGCATCCATGGAGCCCACAGCAGGGTGACTTTCCCTTTCTCTCCACAGGTCGCTTCACCCGCCATTTGAACATCATCTCCATCGACTCATTCGACGATGAAACCCTCAGCAAGATTTTTACTTCCATTACGGACTGGCACTTCTCCAGAGGTTTTGACGTCGCTTTCCTCAGGTAAACGATTGATTTTCCGGAGTGAGATGAGAGTCCACTAAGTGCGAAAACTGACTGACTGACTAACCGCTTCTGCGTTTCAGGCTCGGCAAGATCATGGTGCAGGCGACGATGGCAGTCTACAAGTCCGCCATGGAAGTGTTCCTTCCTACGCCCAGCAAATCACATTACGTGTTCAACCTGCGCGACTTCTCCCGGGTGATCCGAGGTGTGCTGCTGTGTCCGCACACCCACTTACAGGTAGGCCCCCATTCTGGAACACTTGGTTTGAGATGCATTCTGTTTGTGCATCCGTCTGGTGGGTGGTAAGACAGATGACTCGTTCCAGGGGAGGCCACCGAGCACAAAAGGATCAAATCACGTGGAAGGTCAGTCAGACACACAGGTGGTGTGCTAAATAATTACAATACAATGCTGTATTATCGTACCGTTTACCTGTTTTTCCTCAAGGGTAAGTGTACTCGTCAAGTTTATCGGGTTGGTCTACTGTTGCACTTTAAGATGAACACACACATACACAGATATATGCAGACACGCAGACCCTAATCACAACAGTGCCCCATGAATGACACACACACGCTGATTAATCTAGCACTTTAAACCACACAAGTGCTTTAGGAATAACACCGCCTGGCATTCAGCACTTCAAGAGACTTACTTATCGGCACGAACAACATACGATGTGTTAATGATATCTCAGAACTAAATATTACTTTTGGTCTACGAGAATACATTTAAACTTACAAAGACTCAGCACTCTTGACTATTGGCCACTTATCAGTCAAGAATACCTTCTTTATGTCCTGTTCCCTCTCACCCTCAGCCTTAATAAACCTTGCAGCACAGAGCGTTTGGCAAATATCCGGCTGCACCAGGTGCTCAAAGAAATCTTAACTTATTATTTCAGTCACTCTATAGACATTAAGACAAAGCACAGAAAGTGAAAAGCAGCATGGTATTTATTACAAGAATAATAATAATACCACTGGAACAAAGAATAATAGAAAATAGGTACTGATAGGAAAGTCTGGATATGTATCGCCATTAGAAAAACCTTCCGAAAAAGAGGACAAGGATGAATGTCACAGGGAGGCGTTTGATTTAGCAATCAATGTTCAGGATGCTTTTCTGACGACCAGTGACGTCTTCGTCCGTTCTTCTTCCTCCCTCCTTCCTTACTTCCTTACGTCCTTACTTTTTTCTCCTCACTCCTCAGATGAGGCATATTTATTCTAAAATTCTACTGGGGGGGTTTTGCAAGATGTGATTGATCGATATTCTGATTGGCTGGCTGCCAATATGAAGAATTAATTCACTGCCCGTTTTCCCAAACAATTAAACCTTTTATGTTCCCTGAGGTGTCGGCAGATCTTCCTTTCCCAAGCTGTAAAATAATTAGGCATCGGCTCAGTCTTCCTTTCCCAGGTTATAAAGTAATTGAGCCACCAGCACGTCTTCCTTTCTATGTTGGAACAGCTGTTTTAAAAGTGAGGTATAACTGGGGGAAAAAAAGACATGCTTTGATTTGTCCTGAATGTAGTTCATCTGTTGTCTTGTCTCGAACAAAATATAATGGAAAATTAAACCAAAATGTACAGATTTTGTATCCAACTGCAAATACATCCATCCATCCATCCATTGTCCAACCCGCTGAATCCGAACACAGGGTCACGGGGGTCCGCTGGAGCCAATCCCAGCCAACACAGGGCACAAGGCAGGAACCAATCCTGGGCAGGGTGCCAACCCACCACAGGACTCACACAAACACACCCACACACCAAGCACACACGAGGGCCAATTGAGAATCGCCAATCCACCTAACCTGCATGTCTTTGGACTGTGGGAGGAAACCAGAGCGCCCGGAGGAAACCCACGCAGACACAGGGAGAACATGCAAACTCCAACCAGGGAGAACCCGGGAAGCGAACCCAGGTCCCCAGATCTCCCAACTGCGAGGCAGTAGCGCTACTCACTGCGCCACCGTGCCGCACTACAAATACAATACAATACAATTTATTTTTGTGTAGCCCAAAATCACACAAGAAGGGCCGCAGTGGGCTTTAACAGGCCCTGCCTCTTGACAGCCCCCCATCCTGGACTCTCTAAGAAGACCAAAAAGAAAACCCTAGTACGGAAAAAATCGAAGAAACCCTGGGAAAGGGAGATCAGAGAGAGACCCCTTTCCAGGTTGGTTGGGCATTCAGTGAGGGGTCAAAAAAAGGGGGTCAACACAATACACAGAGCAGAAGTCGTCCTCAGTACAATACTACGGAAGCCGAGAGAGGACGTGCAATATCGTTATTTTTTTTTAATTGTTTCCTCGTGATAACGGACTCATTTTATCGAGATCTCAAGAAATGAACTTTGTTTTCTCGAGATAACAGAATAATTTTATTGAAATCTCGATAAAAGAAAAGGTCTTGTTTTCTCAAAATTATGAAATAATTGTATCTAAAGTTTAATGTGTAGCGTATTGAAGCCACGTCCTGTTTGAAATGGCAGAACTGTACTGAACAGTGTGTCACAGTTTTGTTCAATCAAGGGCTGACGCAGGTTGAAATATGTTTATGCCTTAGTTTAGAAAATAATAACATTAGTGTCTGTCATTTAAGAAGACGGTTAGCAAGGCTTCAGCTGTATAGGCGTTGCAATCTGAGCGAACCTGATCAAAGGTTATGTTTCGTTTTCTCGAGATCACGATAAAATGAGTCTGTTATCTCGAGGAGACCGTTTAAAAAAAATAACGATATTACACGATATGTATTGTATTCCATACAATACAGTATCTACTCTATATAAATAAAATCCTAAGCCTAAAAGTGCAATGATTTTATGTCACGTTTTTTGTCACGCTTATTTTAAAATCTACATATATATGTTTGCTATCATTCTTTTCAGAATTTATCGAACTTTCATGTGATGTTGTTAGATTTTTAGATTCTTATTCCGTTTTTAAATTATAAACTAAAAAAATATCAAGGACTCACATTTTGTGAGACGAGACTTTGTGCCAAGATATTTAACCAAGCCCGGGGCCGGAAATAAAAGAGAAAGAGTAGGACAGCTGCTGTACAGGCTTTTAAACGTTTGAAGTGCCGCGCGAAATGCAGATCACACGGCAGCAGCTAATGGAGCAAAGAAGAGGTAAAAGAAACTTTGTGTTTCCCATTGTATCTCCGTTTAAGAGGGGGTCTTGGAGGAGTGACCGCATCTTCTTGGGGTGCGTTCAGCCCCGCTTTTCACAACACGAGCGGCAGAGATGCAAAGCGAGCTGGAGACAAACCCCCTAGCAGTGCAATAAAAATATTACAGCACAGAGCAGAATTGAACAGTAGATCAACAATCCCATAATATGATTTGGATTTGTTCAGAGTCCTGAGGACCTCGGCCATCAAGCCGCCTCATCCAATTGGCCATTCCACAGCTGAGTCAATGCTGGGCCAGCCAATCTGATGAAAGAACCCCTGCAGAAAAAATGGCCTTTACAGACAAGAAGAATCCAAAACAGAACTGAGGTCTGGCACAGACGGGGTGGGTTTTAAAGATGGGTAGAGGAAGTGACATCATAAGGGGTGGGACCGGAAGTGACGTTGAAGGGTCCAGGTGGAGGTTCCGGCATTTGGTCTGTAGAGGGAAAAAAAGAGAAAGGCTCAGTCCACTCTGCCACCCCCTGGTCCACCCCCTTATCTCAAGAGAGCCCTTTAGCTGCCACCCATGCCCACGTGTGTGACAGTGGCAAATAAAAAGAATCCGCTTAGCCCCCTTCTGGTGGTGTTTTATTCCATCGATGTGACAGCTGTGGACTAAAGAGCATCACGCAGGGTTAACACAGCAAAGATTTTCCCCTCCTCAGGCCCCCTCAGGGCAAAGCGGCACACTGGGACCCCCTACCTACACAACCACTCAGCAAGTCACAACATCCATAGAGTAGCATGGGGCCTCTGGGTAACTGCCCAGCGTTAAGACAGCCCTGCCTCTCCTCCATTGTCCCCCGGGGCCACAGCTTGATCCATGGAGAGATATTACAGGGGGCCATTTGTGTGAATCATTTTGTCTTCTCGCCTGTTTAAACAAATCTGCGCATTTATGTGAACTCATTTTGTCATTTATTACTTGTCATTATTTCTTCCATTGTTTTTCCTTATAAGGGTTTTTATTGGGGGGGGGGGTCTTCTTAAACAGTCGAGGCTGGTGGGCTGTCAAAAGGGAGGGTCTGTTAAAGTCCATTGCGGCACTCCTTGTGTGATTTTTGGGCTCTACACAAATAACTTGTATTGTATTGTGTTGTACTTGTCACAGCGCTCTGTACCTGCACTCATATATGAAAACAATGCCCCCTCCCAGTCCCACGGGGTTTGCCATCTGAATGTCCGAGTTCCTTTTGTCAAATTTTGAATCAAATGTTCTTCCTCCAGGAAGGTGATAAACTCATCAGGCTGTGGATTCACGAAGTCTACCGGGTCTTCTACGACCGGCTAATTGACAACTCAGACCGGCAGACCTTCTTTCACATCATCAAGGAGACCACGTCCAATTATTTCAAGCAAAGCCTGGACAAGGTAAAGTGTGGCCTGAGGGAAGCTAACGGCTTGGGTGGGTGGCAGCTCGGTTGTCTCCAAAAATAAGCGAAAATTAAAACAAAGGCTGGCATGAGAGACTCCTGGGACAGTGGATTTGGTCAGGGACGTGCGGTCATTTAAAGTAAAAAAAAAAAAAAAACGAATAATGATAACATAAAATAAATGTGTCCACTCGTCTGTGCTATAAATTTGTTTTCTGTATGATTCCAATAACTTTGATCATTTTTATAGTCAAAATCGCTGAATTGGCGCATTTCCTGTTCAAATAGAGGAGAGAAACGCGAGGGGCGGCAGCGACGAGTCTCACCTCCCGTCGGACTGCGCTCTCCTCACTGACGGGGTTGATGTGTTCAATCGGCGCGTGCCTGTCGCTGTCTCTCAGTATGTCGCCAATATGATGTGTGCAGACACGTTTATTATACACCCCGACTTTCCACAGTCTGACTAATATCTTTAATGAATGTGGGTGACATATTTAGTCTTGCTGATCGGACACAAAACCGCAGTGAAAAGGCACAAGGAGAGGCAGACGGTACCGTACCGCCCTGAAGGGGGCGCATGTGAGCCCAACAGGTGCTCGTTGCTGCTGTTCTTCTACTCAGAGGCGCCGATAAGTTCGCGATATCAGAAAGTCAAGTGCGCTGCAGCGGGCCGTTTATTTTTATTTTTGGTTCCGACTGACTGCCAAAATGGAAGATTAAGATTTTTAAAATTAAAGGAAAATAAGGAGGGACTTTTACAAGAAAGTGACGGAGATTTTCATGGAGAAGGAGAGGCGCATGGACTTCATTTACAAATAGAGTTAAGACCAGAAATGGTTTTCAATTTTATAAAAAATGGGATCAGACTAAGAAAAAAAAAAAAATCCAAAATATTAAAACTACATTTTGACTGTAAATAAAATATTCCTTTGTTTTCCTTGTTACCCTTTTGTTGAACAGTACTAAAATTGATTAAAGCATCAGAATGAAAAGCTTTTAAAAACAACTAAATATTTCAGTTAAGTTCAGAAATGAAATCCGTTTTTTTAGACACTACTCAATACTTTCATTTGTACTGAATGAGTGTGAATTGTGGAATTACAACAGCAAATTTAGAACACATGGAGGGTGAGGAGCAAACCCAGGGGATGCACAAACCAGTGTGTTTCTTCGTGTCGGTCCCAAGCCCGGATAAATGGGGAGGGTTACGTCAGGAAGGGCATCCGGTGTAAAATTTTGCCAAATCAATATGCGAACAACAATACAAATTTCAATACTGGATCGGTCAAGCACCGGGTTAACAACGACCACCACCAGTACTGAAGGAGAAGAAGAAGAGGGGGGAGACATGTCCGGAGGCAGCAGGAGAGGAGGAAGGTAAAGAGAGTGGAACTGAGGGTAGAAACTTTGAATGTTGGCAGTGTGACTGGTAAGGAGAGAGAGTTAGCAGATATGATGGAGAGAAGGAAGGTTGATATAAATGGAAGGGGAGTAAGGTCAGGTGGATCGGAGGTGAAGTCAAATTGTTCTGTCATGGTGTGGATGGGAGGAGAAATGGAGTAGGAGTTATTCTGAAGGAACAGCATGTCAAGAGTGTTCTGGAGGTGAAAAGAGTGTCAGACAGAGTAATGATTATGAAGCTGGAAATTAAAGGTGTGATGATGAATGTTGTTAGTGCATATGCACCACAAGTTGGGTGTGCAATGGATGAGAAAGAAGATTTTTGGAGTGAGTTGGATGAAGTGATGAACAGTGTACTCAAGGGACAGAAAGTGGTGATTGGAGCGAATTTCAATGGACATGTTGGTGAAGGGAACAGAGGAGACGAGGAGATGATAGGTAGGTATGGTGTCAAAGAGGAATGAAGAAGGTCACAGGATAGTGGATTTTGCCAAAAGGATGGACATGGCTGTGGTGAATACGTATTTTAAGAAGAGGGAGGAACATAGGGTGACGTACAAGAGTGGAGGAAGATGCACACAAGTAGATGACATCCTATGCAGAAGAGTCGATCTGAAGGAGATTGAAGACTGCAAAGTGGTGGCAGGGGAAAGTGTAGTTCAGCAGCATAGGATGGTGGTCTGTAGGATGATGTTGGAGATCAAGAAGAGGAAGAGAGTGAGGGCAGAGCCAAGGATCAAATGGTGGAAGTTGAAAAAGGAAGACTGCAAGGTTGAGTTTAGGGAGGAGGCGAGACTGGCACTGGGTGGCAGTGAAGAGTCACCAGACAGCTGGGAAACTACAGCAGATGTAGTAAGGGTGACAGCAAGAAGGGTGCTTGGTGTGACATCTGGACAGTGGAAGGAGGAAAAGGAAACCTGGTGGTGGAATGAGGAAATACAGGAGAGTATACAGAGGAAGAGGATGGCAAAGAAGAAGAGGGATAGTCAGACACATGACAGACGGGAAAGGGTCTGGAGAAGGCGTGGAGAACGTTATGCTGCCTGTCACATCGTTCAGCACGACCAGTTTGGTGGTGGGTCAGTGATTGTCTGGGAAGGCATAACCATAGAGGGACAGACAGATCTCTACAGGCTAGACAACAGCACCTTGACTGGCATTAGGTATCGGGATGAAATCCTTGGACCCATTGTCAGACCCTATGCTGGTTCCTCCTGGTGCCCGACAATGCCCGGCCTCATGTGGCGAGAGGACGAAGGACTTGATGCCATTGACTACCCTCACGCTCACTCACCTGACCTCAATCCAGTAGAACACCTCTGGGTGGGACATTATGTTTCAGTCCCTCCTACACCTCAGCTTGTACAGGAGCTCAGTGATGCCCTGGTCCAGATCTGGGAGGAGATCCCTCAGGACACCATCCGTCATCTCATTTTGACGTTGTCGGGGAGGTGGGTGGGGGTTTAATGACATTTCGGCCAAATGGGCTCGCTTGCCTGCCCGCTGCATCATTTTCTCTCTTTGAGTTCAGCCCTCTGTTGGTTGATCATTTTCATTTCCATCCTCACACATTGCCATATCAGTCCAGATCAGTAGAGAGAGCCAGCAGGATTTTGTTTCCCATGGGTTGTCAAAGTGGTCCTTTCATTTTTTTGGTGCAGTTTATTAGCAGAGGCAGCTCAAAATGCATTTTACGATGTCTGAAATTGATGCTAAAATGTTAATTCTGAGAAACATCAAATGCATTTCAGGATAGCCATCCAGCTTTCAGTTTGTGAGCCTCTTCTGGCTGGGACCTGGAGGGTCCTGGCCTGCTTTTAGGGTCTTTAGCAGGCCTCTCTGCTAAGGTGGAGACTCCCAGACTAGTAGTGTGAGATGGAGAGGAAGAGATACGGAGTTGGAGAATAAAAAGGGGGGAGAAAAATGAAAACAATGTTCCCCCCGATGTCACGGCAGAGAGAGGGGGTGATGACACTACTCTATCGTTATTGTACGTCCCCCTCTTATCGTTACACTAATCCTCCTCCTCTTTTCCTTTTCTGTCCAGTTGCTCAGCCACCTGACGCCCTCTGGTAAGGTCAACGATGAAAACATCCGCAGCCTCTTTTTTGGGGACTACCTGAAGCCCGACGCCGACACCCGGGCCTACGACGAGATCACTGACTTGAGGCAGCTGACAGGGGTGATGGAGTACTACCTGGAGGAGTTCAACAACGTCAGCAAGGCTCCCATGTCACTGGTCATGTTCAAGTTCGCCATCGAGCACATCTCCCGCATCTGCCGCGTGCTGAAGCAGGACAACGGACACCTCTTACTGGTGGGCATCGGGGGCTCGGGCCGGCAAAGCGCCACCAAGCTGGCCACATTCATCAACGACTTTGAGCTGTTCCAGATCGAGATCACCAAAAACTACGGCACCTCGGAGTGGCGGGACGACCTCAAGAGGGTCATGCTGAAGGCCGGGGCGGAGGGCAAGAGTACGGTCTTCCTCTTCAGTGACTCGCAGATCAAGGACGAGGGCTTCGTGGAGGACATCAACATGCTGCTCAACACCGGCGACGTTCCCAACATCTTCCCGGCCGACGAGCGGGCCGAGATCATTGAGAAAATGCAAGGGGTGGCCAGGATGGAGGGCAAGAAGATAGAAGCGACTCCCCTGTCCATGTATAATTACTTCATCGACAGGGTGAAAGCCAACCTGCACATCGTCCTAGGTGAGTATGGGTGGGCTCGCGGGGGTATTTTGGGGGGGGCCAGTGTGTATGCTGACCAATCTTCTGTAGCGCTTTAACTGGAGGGGGCCGGTTAGGGTTAGGGTTAGTATATCTGAGGGGAGCTCACCTTCAGTGTGACCAAAGCTCCAGAGATGGACTTGCAGCACTTGAGTTTCATTTGGGGGGACATCTGTCACTTTCCCAGTCCCTAACACACCGACTAAAACTCCCAGACACTCCAACTTTAGTTATCAACTGAATTTTGTTTCGAAGAATGTTCACCGGGATGGAGATGCCACACCATTTGAACTGAGCAGGGCAAGCAAATAAACTGATGGAAGGAGTGCCAGTGCAGCCAGTAGTGTAGCTATAGGTGGGCCAGTGGCTCGGGGCGGGGGGCAGACCACGACTACATGGTTATTATTTGAACATGCTGGCCTACTTGACGTCGGAGTGAAAATTGAAAGGGTGTCGCCATTCCCACAACTCCGTTAGGCTTAGTCATGGCTGGTGGTGACGTTTTGATGTGGGCTACAGTCGTGGCCTAAAGTTTAGAGAAGGACCCAGTCGAGCAAAATGACCCCTTTTATTAGCTAACTAAAAAGATTACAATATGCAGGCTTTCGAGGCAACGCAGACCCCTTCTGAAATGTCCCGACACTGCGCTCTACATGGGAGAAACTGGGCAAACACTCGGCCAAAGAATGAACTTCCACAGGTGCCACGTCAAGCCTGGCAACACAGATGTTCCTGTAGCAGCCATGGACACTGTGAGGGGGACTTTAAAGTCACAGGGATTATGGGTAACTTCAGAGCAGAACAAGAGAGAAAAGAACGGGAAGTTAAACTCGTGCTAGAAATGAACACATTACAACACGGCTTAAATGGAGACAAGAGTTTTAAGGCCAGATATGAGGATTGTGTGCATCTCTCGGAATGACCAGGACAACCAAATATCTTCCATCCATCCATTATCCAACCCAGCTATATCCGAACTACAGGGTCACATGGGGTCTGCTGGAGCCAATCCCAGCCAGCACAGGGCGCAAGGCAGGAAACAAACCCCGGGCAGGGCGCTAGTCCACCGCAGGGCCCATGGCGGGTAAATAATCAAAAACCCACCAATTCTGATTATGCAAGAATGGGCTGCCATCAGTCAGGATTTGGCCCAGAAGTTGTTTGCCACCATGTCAGGACGAATTGCAGAGGTCTTGAAAAAGAAAGAAGGGCCAACACTGCAAATATGGACTCTGGGCATAAACTTCATATTATTGTCAATAAAAGCCTTTGAAACTTCTGAACTGCTTGTAATTCTACTTCAGTAGACCACAGAAACATCTGACACAAAGATCTAAAAACACTGAAGTAGCATCCATCCATCCATCCATTTTCCAACCCGCTGAATCCGAACACAGGGTCACGGGGGTCTGCTGGAGCCAATCCCAGCCAACACAGGGCACAAGGCAGGGAACCAATCCCGGGCAGGGTGCCAACCCACCGCAGACTGAAGTAGCAGACTTTGTCAAAATCAAAACTTGGGTCCTTCTCTTTTTGGCCACGACTGAAGATGTAGTGACGGCAGAACCGGAACTGAATTCACAGTAAAACTTGTCTGCTGACCTGTAAATGAAGGTGTGATGCTACAAATTAAGAGTGGGCTCTGCTTAGGAGTGGCAGATAAAAGCAGGCCTTGGCCGGACCCCCTGCAGCCCTCCATTGCCAGTCCCAGAGTGGCCTCCTGCCCTCATAACCCCGCAAAGGAAAAGGCAGATAAAGACAATGGATGGACAAATCCAAAACTTAACGCTGTCAGATTGGTGGGAGGCCTGCCCCAGCGGCATTGGGCGCAAGGCAGGAGCAAACCCTGGACAGGAAGGATTGGAGGTCAGCACGGCCCTCAAAACCGATAAAGTCTCCAATTCAATTGCGAGGTTTAAAATAACTGAGTGGAGTTGGCGTCACGAATTAAACACAAGAAGAAATAAATTGTAACGGCAAAGACGCCCAAGCTCTGATGAGTCAACCTGGCCTTTCACTGCAAGCAGACCTCAAACAGCAACAGACACTCCAAATTTAATGAAAAAGATGATATGAAGGAGACAGCAGGGCATCAGATATTGAGGACAAGGATGAAGGACTCATCTGGAGGATCAGCACATCTGCCAGAGCTGGCGGGCTGTAAGGAGCAGATGGCTGGGCGGACGTCACGCCGCTCCGTGGGCAGCATTGTCATCTTTGAAGGCCTAACAAAGCGAGAGTGAAGGTTTATTAACTGCGGAAATCAAACGAGAGAAATCAAAAGAGAGGGCACTGAATGTGTGCATCGGCGTGCCGGGTTAGCGCCCCCTGGTGTCTGCTTGTTTGAACAGATTCCTCCATTTTGGTATTCTGCTGTCGTCTTGTTATGCTCTGTAAGACGCCTAGACGTGTGTGCGGTGATAAAAGGCGCTATAGACAAGAACATTAACCCTCATCTTTTCTTCTGATCTCCCTCTTCCAGCTCTGAGTCCCATTGGGGACGCCTTCCGGAATCGGCTGCGCATGTTCCCTTCTCTCATCAACTGCTGCACCATCGACTGGTTCCAGGCCTGGCCCACCGACGCCCTGGAGATGGTAGCCAATAAATTTCTGGAGGAGGTGGAGCTGGAGGATGACGTGAAGAAAGAGTAAGTGTGCATCTGAGCGAGTCCACTGCACTTCATCCACAGTGACGAAGGCCGGGTTTATACTTCACGCCACGCGACTCGTATGCCAGCGGACGCTACTGCTACTCAAGCGCTGTACTGTTCATACGCGTACTTTACGTGAATCTAGAAGATTCCACCAGGTGGCAGTGCGAGATATCATCACAGTGAGAATAGGTTTGGCTTCGCTGTGTTGTGAATTGCCTGAAACATCCATTAAATTCCCAGAACGCCTTGCCACGATAGCTCTGAAAAGGTCTAATGTTTAATGATTACATCCGTCAATCCAGGGATGCGCCCATTCCAGCAAGCATTGGCACAGAAGATGGTACAGTGCATCCGGAAAGTATTCCCAGTGCATCACTTTTTCCACATTTTCTTATGTTACAGCCTTATTCCAAAATGGATTAAATTCATTTTTTTCTTCAGAATTCTACACACAACACCCCATAATGACAACTTAAAAAAGTTTACTTGAGGTTTTTGCAAATTTATTAAAAATAAAAAACTGAGAAATCCCATGTCCATAAGTATTCACAGCCTTTGCTCAATACTTTGTCGATGTCCCTTTGGCAGCAATTCCAGCCTCAAGTCTTGTTGAATATGATGCCACAAGCTTGGCACACCTATCCTTGGCCAGTTTCGCCCATTCCTCTTTGCAGCACCTCTCAAGCTCCATCAGGTTGGATGGGAAGCGTCGGTGCACAGCCATTTTAAGATCTCTCCAGAGATGTTCAATCAGATTCAAGTCTGGGCTCTGGCTGGGCCACTCAAGGACATTCACAGAGTTGTCCTGAAGCCACTCCTTTGATATCTTGGCTGTGTGCTTAGGGTTGTTGTCCTGCTGAAAGATGAACCGTCGCCCCAGTCTGAGGTCAAGAGCGCTCTGGAGCAGGTTTTCATCCAGGATGTCTCTGTACATTGCTGCAGTCATCTTTCCCTTTATCCTGACTAGTCTCCCAGTCCCTGCCACTGAAAAACATCCCCACAGCATGATGCTGCCACCACCATGCTTCACTGTAGGGATGGTATTGGCCTGGTAATGAGCGGTGCCTGGTTTCCTCCAAACGTGACGCCTGGCATTCACACCAAAGAGTTCAGTCTTTGTCTCATCAGACCACAGAATTTTCTTTCTCATGGTCTGAGAGTCCTTCAGGTGCCTTTTAGCAAACTCCAGGCGGGCTGCCATGTGCCTTTTACTAAGGAGTGGCTTCCGTCTGGCCACTCTACCGTACAGGCCTGATTGGTGGATTGCTGCAGAGATGGTTGTCCTTCTGGAAGGTTCTCCTCTCCCCACAGAGGACCTCTGGAGCTCTGACAGAGTGACCATCGGGTTCTTGGTCACCTCCCTGACTAAGGCCCTTCTCCCCCGATCGCTCAGTTTAGATGGCCGGCCAGCTCTAGGAAGAGTCCTGGTGGTTTCGAACTTCTTCCACTTACAGATGATGGAGGCCACTGTGCTCACTGGGACCTTCAAAGCAGCAGACATTTTTCTGTAACCTTCCCCAGATTTGTGCCTCGAGACAATCCTGTCTCGGAGGTCTACAGACAATTCCTTTGACTTCATGCTTGGTTTGTGCTCTGACATGAACTGTCAGCTGTGGGACCTTCTATAGACAGGTGTGTGCCTTTCCAAATCACGCGTCAAATGAACACTAGGAATGCATGGCAGCCATGATGTGTGCGCATACGCGTTCTGAGCGTGAAGTATAAACGAGCCCCAAGAAAACATCCAATCCAGAATGAATGTGGCCCAGAATACCTGTTTGTTCAGCAGACGTCTTCATCTACAAATTGTTATGGAGTAACGTCTGACATTTTTGCGAGAGAGATCAGAGCTCCGTGTGTTTTAGAGGGTAGCTGCTGATTGATTGGCAGAGATATCACAGCCACGTGTGGGGACGCTCTCCAGTCAGAGCTGAGCACCATCAGATACAGTGGTGACATTTGACATTAGAGCGTACCCGCCTTCTGCTTGGCCAGAATTACATTTTTTAAAACTAGGGGGCTATGCCCCCTGCTTGCTTTGCTCGCCAATCCCTGGGCTGGCACTAGCCACTTTGCGTTTCTACCGCTCGCGTATGTACAATTTAAACAGATTTTTTTTTTCATGAGAATTGTTACATACAGTATGCATAATAGAACCAACTACTGTATTTTACATTACGGTGAATAACGTATGACTGCCTGTGATTGAACTCCGTTTCCTTCTCTCTAATACATAAACCGATTTTTCAAATGTTTGCCCCTGTGATTTGTTAATTGTCAGAGCAAAAGCTCTTCTAACGGGAAACTGTAAACGTTTAAATACGACTGGCATATCAAGATCTCCTTTGGTGTCTCATGTTAGATGGACTGCATTACCTTTTTTGTCACCTGTTAAAATTTTCCTTCCATCCATTATCCAACCTGCCATATCCTAATTACAGGGTCACAGGGGTCTGCTGGAGCCAATCCCAGCCAACACAGGGCACAAGGCAGGAAACAAACCCCGGGCAGGGCGCCAGCCCATCGCAGGGCACACACACTCGCACCAAGCGCACACCCCAGGGACAATTTAGGATCAGCAGTCCACCCAACCTGCATGTCTTTGGACTGTGGGAGGAAACCTACACAGACACAGGGAGAACATGCAAACTCCACGCAGGTAGGACCCGGGAAGCGAACTCAGGTCTCCTAACTGTGAGGCAGCAGCGCTACCCACTGCGCCACCATGCCACCCTGTTAATTTTACATGTTAGAATTGTTTGACTAATTTTGAATACAACTAATCTTGTCCTACTGCATAGCCATAAATGACACAATAACATTACGATACATCCTTCTTTCAACAGTAATTCGGCCAATGGAAGACCAGATGGTGTTAACGGTTGTAGATATTCTTCGTGATTTTGTAAGTTGATGTTTTCATCTTCCGCACCATCACCACCAACTGTTTCAGAAGAGTCTATTGATACGCTTTTAACCAATTTGCTGTGTAAGCGATCGACACTTTTCGCGTTAATTCGTTTGACTTCATCGTTGCCTGTGTAACAATAACATTTATTTCTGTAGCACATTTTCATACAAATGATGGAACTCAAAGTGCTTTACATGATGAAGAAAGAGAAAAAAGACAAAATAAGAATTCAAATAAGGGAACACTAATTAACATAGAATAAAAGTAAGGTCCGATGGCCAGGGAGGACAGAAAAAAACAAAAAAAATTAGGGTTAGGTGAGAAAAAATAAAATCTGCAGGGGTTCCAAGGCCATGAGACCACCCAGCCCCCTCTAGGCCTTCTACCTAACATCAATGACCTCAATCAGTCCTCGTGGTATTCAGGGTTCTCATGGAAGGACTTGATGATGACGGTCACGTGGACTTCTGGTCTTTAATCCATCAATGTAGGGACATCACAGTGCTCTGATTAGGTGGTGGTGGCGCAGATCGCCACCACAGAAAACTCGGAAAAAGAACAGAAGAGAGAGTAGGGGTTAGTACGGAGTTACGTTAGTACTCATTTCTTCTGTTGATAACACATCGTGATGAAATTATTCAATAAGATTTGGACATAATAAGTCTTCTTTAATTGGGAACTTAAAGTGAGGAAAAGCTAAGGGAGCAGGAACTGTGTCTGACAAAAGCATTCACACCAATGAGAGGCGAGAGGACCGCGGGCGTGGGCCGTGAACTGGAAATGGTGGAGAGGAGGGCGAGACTTGAAAAAATCTGCAATCGCGTTCCAGCCTCACTTGGTCACATGTTCTGGGTGTGCACCAAATTAACATCATTCTGGACAAAAATCTTTAAATGCCTTTCAGACAGCCTTGGGGTCCCAATCCCTCCTAACCCACTCATAGCTGTGTTTGGTGGTCTTCCCGATGGGCATAAAGTGGAGAAGAACAAACAAACTGGAATGGCCGTTACTTCACTATTGGCACGCAGACTTCTCTCGCTCAAGTGGAAGAATCCTAACTCTCCTCTTTTAAGTCAGTGGGGAACTGATGTTGTATATTATTTGAAATTGGAAAAAATCAAATTCTCACTTGGAGGATCTGTGCAGAACCTGGCAGGATCTGATCAATAACCTCTTAGAAGAAGCTCTTAAAGCACTGAGGATGCAGATTCTCTCCCCATTTCTTTTTCTTCTCCATTTATCTGTATCTGCCTATTAAACTCATCAATTTATTTATTTTTACTATTACTAAATTTTATTCTGTTCGCCATGCTCTCTTTCTCAGGTGTGGGAGGAGCTACCTGATTCATGAATAATGATGGCTGTCGAGTAGGCATGTCTTGCAGGGGGCGTGTCCTGTAGCATGACTCTCTCTCTCTCTCTCTCTCTCGTGTGCCGACACTGTCACGTAGTGCTGCAGGCTCCCCAGATTTCACGGTGTGTAAACAGCTCAGGTCAGGTTGGGGGGCATGCACTGGTACAGCACGTTCCCGTACCCTCTCCACCCACATGACAAAACAGCTCGGGATTCCTGGTTGGCAGGCCCCCAGGCAGACCCTCCAGAAATGACCCTCTATCTGCCGCAGCCAGGTGTTACGTGGGCATCCCCTTGGCATGGTCGGGTCCTGTGGGGCGGATCTCCCTCTGGGAATCGTGCCACATGGCCGTAGTGCCGTAACTGACGTTCCCTCACAATGTGCCTCATTCGGGACTCCGTGAACAGCACAAAGTCACACCAGCGGGACCCAAGGATTCTCCAGAGAGACACAGGAGTCCTCTCAGGTCACTGGATAGCGTCCATGTCTCGCAACCACAGGACTCTGGTTTATTTGTTTTTGTTTTTAATCCTATTTTTTTTGTAACAGTTGATCTATTTGTATGGAATGATTACATTTAATTCAATAAAATTTTTAAAAAAAAAGACAAAGTCTCATCTCGTCTCAGGATTTCCTGTTATAATAGAGAGTTTTTTTATTGATTTTTAAAGTTTGTCCTGTTTCACCACCAAGCGGGTGGAGCTGCAGGGGGGGACAGCTAGTTTTTGATAAATCTGACATGATTCCTAAGTCTTACTTGTACTTTGTTATTCTGGAGTGTTGACTTGAAATGATTTTAGCACAGAGGCTGCAAAATCACAACATGTCTAAAAAGCGAAGGGTCAGACGTCTTTGTGAAGGTGCCGCGCACATCCGATTTCCACAAGGTGGGCCCTGGTAAAACAAATGACTTCTCTGGGGGCTACCAGCAAACCTTTTCAAATTCCGAGATGACATACAATTGCTGGCATTGATTATTTCTTCTCCATTTGGACCCCCAGACGTGCTACGAGACTCACTTGGGCTCACCAGGGGTGTGAACCCCACGACCTTGGGGCTGGCAGTGCAGTGCCATCAGCAGGGTCCGGTTGTGGCAGTGGTGGTATCTAGCACCTTTCAGGAATGACTGTCGCCCCCCCAGGTGATGGCCAACTGAGCAGCGGAACGCTAAGTGATGTGCTTGGTGGTCATGATGTTACTCTGACAACCCACATGTGAACTTCTGTCTCCCTCTCTCTCTTCCTTTTCAGGGTGGTCTCCATGTGTAAGTACTTTCAAGAAAGCGTCCGGCAGTTGTCCGAGAAGTACTACGCCACCCTGAGGAGACACAACTACGTGACGCCCACCTCCTACCTGGAGCTCATCTTGACCTTTAAAACGTTACTGAACCGAAAGAGGCAGGAGGTGAACACCATGAGGCACCGCTACCTGGTGGGCTTGGAGAAACTGGAGTTTGCAGCTTCACAGGTGAGCGGACGTCGACCCCTTGTGCAAAAACCAAAACGCAACCCGATCGACATGAAAAGAATGCGTCTTCAGGAGACATTCCATGAAATTTAGTTGGTAACCGCTGCTCCACCCAGAGAGCTACACGACCATCTCAAATGATTCTTGAAAGTGTGACGCCACCAGGGGGCGTACAGCCACCCTAACCCAGACACGGACAGGCAGGACACGGGTTCAACTCAACCCCCGTATTTATTTACAGCAAAAGTGCACAAATTGCCAACACCGTGCCACACCAAAACTCCGTACTTCATCCGCCTCCACTCCTCCTCAGGCTTTGTCTCCTCCCTCCTGACTCTGGTTGTCAAATGGTGGGGACTGACCCCCTCTTTATAGGGCACCTGGAGGGATTCTGGGCTTCTTACGGCCACACTTCTGGGTACGGCAAATGTGTGGCCAAATAAGGCCCTGGAAAGGTCTATGTGCCCCCTGAATGGATGGATGCCCCTCTGTCAGTCATCCCGGGGGAGAAACTGTCCCAAAACACTCTGGGTGTCCCAGCCGGGCAAGAATTCTGGCCGCCTGCCACAAAAGGCAAATACAGTGCATCCAGAAAGTATTCACAGCGCTTCATCACTTTGTCCACATTTTGTTATGTTACAGCCTTATTCCAAAATGGATTAAATTCATTTTTTTCCTCAGAATTCTACACACAACACCCCATAATGACAACGTGAAAAAAGTTTACTTGAGATTTTTGCAAATTTATTAAAAGTAAAAAAATTGAGAAAGCACATGTACATAAGTATTCACAGCCTTTACCATGAAGCTCAAAATTGAGCTCAGGTGCCTCCCGTTTCCCCTGATCATCCTTGAGATGTTTCTGCAGCTTCATTGGAGTCCACCTGTGGTAAATTCAGTTGACTGGACATGATTTGGAAAGGCGCACACCTGTCTATAGAAGGTCCCACAGTTGACAGTTCATGTCAGAGCACAAACCAAGCATGAAGTCAAAGGAATTGTCTGTAGACCTCCGAGACAGGATTGTCTCGAGGCACAAATCTGGGGAAGGTTACAGAAAAATATCTGCTGCTTTGAAGATCCCAATGAGCACAGTGGCCTCCATCATCCGTAAGTGGAAGAAGTTCGAAACCACCAGGACTCTTCCTAGAGCTGGCCGGCCATCTAAACTGAGCGATCAGAGGAGAAGGGCCTTAGTCAGGGAGGTGACCAAGAACCCGATGGTCACTCTGTCAGAGCTCCAGAGGTCCTCTGTGGAGAGAGGAGAACCTTCCAGAAGGACAACCATCTCTGCAGCAATCCACCAATCAGGCCTGTATGGTAGAGTGGCCAGACGGAAGCCACTCCTTAGTAAAAGGCACATGGCAGCCCGCCTGGAGTTTGCCAAAAGGCACCTGAAGGACTCTCAGACCATGAGAAAGAAAATTCTCTGGTCTGATGAGACAAAGATTGAACTCTTTGGTGTGAATGCCAGGCGTTTATTTTTAATAAATTTGCAAAAATCTCAAGTAAACTTTTTTCATGTTGTCATTATGGGGTGTTGTGTGGAGAATTCTGAAGAAAAAAATGAATTTAATCCATTTTGGAATAAGGCTGTAACATAACAAAATGTGGACAAAGTGATGAAGCGCTGTGAATACTTTCCGGATGCACTGTAAAGTCCAAAAAAAAAACATTTTCGGCACAGGCCCAGCGTGCCTACTGGACAGTCGCATTCTCGCCGAATTTCACAGCACATTCTGAGGCCAAGGCGGCCATTTTAACTTCAGCTTGATTCTTTCTTTTTCTGTCCTCTTCACATCAGATCAGTCTGTGAGGGTCTCGGTATCCTCTGCACTGCATTGCCACCCCCTTTATAAAATGTCCTGCTTATTATCTCCAAACTTGATTTGCCCGTCTGCGTGTGGCATCTGCCAGATGTCTACCTTTCCTTTCAGTTTGGCAGCGTGCCCACCTATCTTCTGACGGACATCCGTTACAATGTTTTAGCGTCCTCCGATGACCCCCACCTACCAGCTGCCCCAATCTGAATTTGTACGTCGCCCGTATCTCCCCCCTTGGAGGTTACGCTATGCATTTGGCTGCCAATCCCATTTCTCACCTGTGTCCTTTAGCTCTTTGGAGGCTCTATATATTTTTTTTTTGTTTCATCAAACAATCAGATTGTGAAAAACAAAACTAACAAAACGGTTTTACAGCCGCACTCTCATCGTCCCTTTCCTCCGACTGATGTTACGCTTTCATCCCGGTTCTCTGCATCTTTCTTTTGAGGGCACTTTGTTTTCACTAAATGTCCTCACTCTGCGGTTAATATTAGGGGTGTGGGAGGAGCTACCTGATTCATGAATAATGATGGCTGTCGAGTAGGTGTGTCTTGCAGGGGGCGTGTCCTGTAGCATGACTCTCTCTCTTTCTCTCTCGTGTGCCGACACTGTCACGTAGTGCTGCAGGCTCCCCAGATTTCACGGTGTGTAAACAGCTCAGTTCAGGTCAGGTTGGGGGGGCATGCACTGGTACAGAGCGTTCCCGTACAATTGACAAAACAGCTTGGGATTTCTGGTTTGCAGGCCCCCAGGCAGACCCTCCAGAAATGACCCTCTATCTGCCGCAGCCAAGTGTTATGTGGGCATCCCCTTGGCCTGGTCGGGTCCTGTGGGGCGGATCACCCTCAGGGAATCGTGCCACATGGCCATAGTGCTGTAACTGATGTTCCCTCACAATGTGCCTCATTCGGGACTCCGTGAGCAGCACAAACTCAAACCAGCGGGATTCTCCAGAGAGACACAGGAGTCCTCTCAGGTCACTGGATAGCGTCCATGTCTCGCAACCATATAGCAAGGCAGGAAGCACCAGGACTCTAAAGACTTGGACCTTCGTCCTTTAGCACAGATATCGGGGGCACCACACGCCCCTTTTCAGGGACCTCATGACCCCCCCCCCCCATGGTGGCCTTGGCCTGGTCCAGCCATTCGGGTCCTCAACAATGAGCCAGATCACCCTCGGGTAATCGCGCCACATGGCTGTAGTGCCGTAACTGACGCTCCCTCACTATGCAGGTCATGTGCCTCATTTGGGACTCCGTGAGTAACACAAAGTCAAACCAGCGGCACCCAAGGACCCTCCGTAAAGACACACACGAAGGAGTCCAGTCTTTATCTCAGGTCACTGGATAGCGTCCATGTCTCACAAACAGGAAGCCTTGGATCTTCGTCCTTTTGCAGAGATATCAGGAACGTCACACTCCCCTTTCCAGCGACCTCTTAACCCCCCTCTATGTGACATAATTGTGCAATCTGATTGGCTGCATAGTGGAGCTGCTGAATCACAGAACTATAGGGATCTACTGCTAGACCTTTCTCAAAATTCCCCAAAATCCAGGAGAACTACTTACAGATTCGGTTTGCAATCCGCAGCTCTACAATGACACCCGGCTGGACTTGCTCCTCAGCTGGGACAGAAAGGTCCTCACTTCACAGGACTCCTCTCGGAGGTGGTGTTAACACTCCAGTGGATTTACTCATTGAGTGTGAACGGGTCTCAAGCCACATCCCTTTTAAAAAATGGATTTGCATCCATGCCATCGTGGAGTAGGCGCCTCTGTCGATGTGAGATGGCACACCATTCCATCCATCCATCCATTTTCCAACCCGCTGAATCCGAACACAGGGTCACGGGGGTCTGCTGGAGCCAATCCCAGCCAACACAGGGCACAAGGCAGGAACCAATCCTGGGCAGGGTGCCAACCCACCGCAGGACACACACAAACACACCCACACACCAAGCACACACTAGGGCCAATTTAGAATCGCCAATCCACCTAACCTGCATGTCTTTGGACTGTGGGAGGAAACCGGAGCACCCGGAGGAAACCCACACAGACACGGGGAGAACATGCAAACTCCACGCAGGGAGGACCCGGGACACACCATTCCTCTTTTCTTTTTTTCGCAGGTATCCGTGATGCAGAAGGAGCTGACGGCCTTGCAGCCTGAGCTGATAAAGACGTCCGCCGACACCGAGAAGATGATGGTCAAGATTGAGCAGGAGACCGTGGAGGTGGACGCCAAGAAAGAGCTGGTGCAGGCGGATGAGCAAGTGGCCAACAAAGCAGCCGCTGCTGCCAAGGCCATCAAGGTGGGTCGTCGGTGCCGCCTCGATGTCTGTCTGTGTTTCGCTTGAGAGAACTGATCGAATCACCAAGCAGTGTGGCGGATGGCAGGACTTGAGGGACCTTCAGATCTTGAATTTGGTTTGTTTTTTGGACAATTGAGATGAATAGGATGGACGAGCTTGTTGGGCTGAATGTCCTGTTCCCATCACAATGGCCCTATTTGTAAAGCGCCTTTCACTGTCATCTCACTGCAGGCTGAAGGTTTAGAACCCCAGCTCATCCGGTTGTACCTGATGAAATGGCGGCCGCCTTTTACACTCCAGGCCCCCTTTGTGTGAATGTTAGGACCTGAGCTGCGTCCCTTTGGAGTGATTTGGACAAGAAGAGGCCATTCAGCCCAACAAGCTCCGAAAGATCAGGGGTGTCAGATTCTGACCTGGGGGGGGATTGAGGCCGCACTGGCTGTAGATTTTCATTCCAGTGACAGAGAAGACTCCGGTTGGTCAGCAATCCTGCCCGGGTGGCCTTGATAACTGAAGGGTGGCACCAGTTTGCCTCCCGCGTTTTCCATGTGTTCCCCCAGAGCACCATAGGTGACTACAGCTCTCTGGTGGGTGTTCCGTGTGCCCACCCACAGAGCTGCATGGGAGTTGTAGTTCCGATTTGCAGCCCTATTGGGTTGTGTGTGCAGGTGGCAGGAGAAGGTGTCCCCACTTTAAGGAGGTTCCACCTGAACCGGAAGTGCTTGCTGGATGGCACATCAGTAATCCCAGGTCTGGTATAAAGGAGACTGCCCTGCTTCACCTTGGGCTAGTGCAGGGTGTGAAGGAAAGACAGAGTTTACTGGGGGGAGTGGAGGGGAGAAAGCGAACAAAGGGAACAAAACATTGAAATTTGGGGTCCATGGCCAGGAAACTCCCAGTGGAGAGCTTGTGGTCAATCCTCAAGAGGCGGGGGGACAAATAAAAACCCACAAACTCTGATTATACGAGAATGGGCTGCCATCGGTCAGGATTGGGCCCAGAAGTTGATGGACTGACAGCCTGCCAGGGCGAATGGCAGAGGTCTTGAAAAAGAAAGAAGGGCCAACACTGTAAATATGGACTCTCTGTGCATAAACTTCACGTCATTGTCAATAAACGCCTTTGAAACGTCTGAACTTCTTGTAATTCTTCTTCAGTGTCCCATAGAAACATCTGACACAAAGATCTAAAAATACTGAAGTAGCAAACTTTGTGAAAACCAACACTTGGGGTTCTTCTCAGAACTTTGGGCCGCGACTGTACAGAACTAAGCCCCAAAAATATATTTCATGACGCGTTTGCTTATTTATGATGACATATTGTTGTGTTTTTACTTCTATTAGGGGGCGAAGCTCGCCAACCCCCCCCCAGTCCTGCACTACACGTCCGCAACTTTGCGTCTCTGTCACTCGCGTATGTGGATTTCACTTTCACCAAACGACAAATCTTTTAATTCTAGTGGATAGGCCTGTTCATTACTTCTCCCTGATGGCAACACGAATTAGACGATCTACAAGTCTCCGACTTCAAGTTTAAATCCAAACAATATATTTGATTTCGGGTGGCACGGTGGCACAGTGGGTAGCGCTGCTGCCACGCCGTAAGGAGACCTGTGGTTCGCTTCCCAGGTCCTCCCTGCATGGAGTTTGCATGTTCGCATGCCCCGTGTCTGCGTGGGTTTCCTCCCACAGTCCAAAGACATGCAGGTCAGGTGCATTGGCGATCCTAAATTGTCCCTAGTGTGTGCCCTGTGGTGGGCTGGCGCCTTGCCCGGGGTTTGTTTCCTGCCTTGTGCCCTGTGCTGGCTGGGATTGGCCCCAGCAGACCCCCGTGACCCTGTAGTTAGGATATAGCGGGTTGGATAATGGATGGATGGATATTTGATCTCTTGTCGCTGTTCCGTTATTTCACCGAGTAATAATTCTCATTTGTTTGCACTAATGCGATCTTTACTTTCGAGTTTTCATACTTCCATGATCTCTAACCTGCTCTGCATGTGAATGGCGCCAACGTTTTTGAATTCTTTACGACGTTCTACTTTGTCATCTACTCTTTGTCTTTTATTTCCGGCCCCGGGTGTTGGTTAAATCTCTTGGCATAAAGTCCCATCTCGCGGTGATGTGAAAGTGTCTCTCTGTGGAAGTCACGTCTCGTCTCTCTTTTTTTATTATAACAGAGAGATATTGTCACATTTGCATATTTTTGTCAGAGAAATTCCCCCATTGCTGTCCGCTTTACTTTTCTGGTTGTATTCGTATGCTTGAATGGACGCGTTTTCTATCATACGGCCGATGTTTGTCGGCGTGCGGCTCGGCTGCTATTATGGTAACATTCCTGCTCGGTCGGGTTGTCGGATTTAAACATTTAACTCTCCTGCTTTACAGGATGAATGTGAAGGAGACCTGGCCGAAGTGATGCCAGCGTTAGAATCGGCCCTGGCGGCACTGGACACCCTCAAGCCGGCTGACATCACCGTCGTGAAGTCCATGCAGAACCCGCCCAGTCAAGTGAAGCTCGTCATGGAGAGCATCTGCGTCATGAAGGGCATCAAACCCGAGCGCAAGCCCGATCCCAGCGGCTCAGGTACCGATCGTTCAGATCTGAAAAATTCTAAGATGAGGTCAAGACCCTCATAGGGGAATTAAAAACACCAAGTGGGCCGGTAACTCTTAGGGCAGCGACTCAGCCTCGCTGTCTGTTTTATGAATTAAAGGGTCTTTGGGACCTGAAACCCACCTGCAGAGCTTTGGGTGCAACCTTGAATGGTATGCCACTCCATGACTTGGCACACCCATGCACTTGCCCACACTTACCCCCAATGGGGAAGCAGTCCATTGCAAGTCACCCATTCGTAGCCTGAACAGGACACATTTACACACACAACCCACACACAGCCCCTTTACCCTGAACTGGGCACTGCTGGAAATGCTCATACAAATATTTACCCTGAAATGGGGCACACCCTCATTGTTACTATTAAAAGGGCATTGGTCCATTAAAGGGCAGCCATAGTGACCCTGAATGGGATAGCACTCTATTGCCGGGCACACTCCTGCACACATCCATACTTACTCTAAACAAGGTGCCAGTCCATTAGCGGGCACCCATACTTACCCTGAATGGGCACATTAATATAAATACCCATACTTATTCTGAATGGGGCACCAGTACATCACAGGGCACACAAGCATTCTTTCTCTCAAGCTGGCACCAGTCCATTGCAGGCCACATTCATGGATAAGACTCAGATTTAACCCAGACCAGTCTGTCATAGGGTACCCATTCTTACTTACCTTCTTATATGGATTGCTGGGCACACTTACCAACACCCATACTTCTTAAACAAAGTGCCAGTCCATTTCAGATCCCAGAAAGGGACACCAGTCCCTCACTGAGCACAGTCCTGCACACACCCATACTTACCTGAGCAAGGTGCCAGTCCATTACAGGGCACCGATACCTACCCTGAACATGTTGGCATTTCATTGCTGGCCACATGCACACAACCATACTTACCCTGAGTGAAGTGCCAGTGTATTTCTAGGCACAGTAATACCCATACTGAATGCAAGGCTCCTTTACTAACCCAGTCTGTTGCTGGGCAGACTTCTTTACACGCCCATAGTAGCTGTGAACGTGGTGCCAGTCTACCGCAGTGTATCACCAGGCACACTCATTCCAAACCAATTTAGAGTGGTCCACCACCCTGACCCTCATGTCTTTGGTATGTGGGTGCACCACCCTAAGAAAAGCCCAGTCAGACACAGGAAGGCCATGCAAACACCACATAGAGGGTAACCAGGCAGGGACTTGAACCCTGGGCAGCAGCACTGACCAGAGGGTCTCCCCTTACCCACATCTGGCGCTCACATCATTTCTTCAGCAGATTCCCATCTGCCACTCACAGCTTTTTGTTCCTTTTCTCCTTTTGCAGGTAAAATGATCGAAGACTACTGGGGTTCGTCCAAAAAGCTGCTTGGTGACATGAAGTTCCTCGACAATCTGAAAACCTTTGACAAGGACAACATCCCAGCGGCTAACATTAAAAAGATTCGAGAGAAATTTATCGACCACCCCGAATTCCAGCCGGCCATCATCAAAAATGTCTCGTCCGCTTGCGAGGGGCTGTGCAAGTGGGTGCGGGCCATGGAGGAATACGACCGTGTGGCCAAGATCGTGGCCCCCAAGCGCGAGCGATTACGGGAGGCCGAGGCCGAGCACGCTGTCCAGATGGAGAAGCTGAACATCAAGAGGGCGGAGCTGAAGGCCGTCCAGGACAGGCTGCAGGTGCTCAACGACGACTTCCAGGTCATGAACAACAAGAAGAAGGACCTGGAGAGCAACATCGAGATCTGCTCTCAGAAGCTGGTGCGGGCCGAGAAGCTGATTGGGGGCTTGGGAGGGGAGAAGGACCGATGGACTGAGGCAGCCCGACTGCTGGGGGTGAGATACGTCAACCTGACGGGCGACGTGCTTTTGTCCTCGGGCATGGTGGCGTACCTGGGGGCTTTCACAGTGGACTACCGGCAGGAGTGCCAGAAGCAGTGGCACATTTTGTGCAAGGAGAAGAGAATCCCCTGCTCGGACGATTTTACCCTCAGCAGCACCCTGGGGGACCCGGTGAAAATCCGAGTTTGGCAGATTGCCGGCCTCCCAGTGGACTTGTTCTCCATTGACAATGGCATAATCGTGTCCAACTCGAGGCGCTGGCCCCTTATGATCGATCCGCAGGGTCAGGCCAATAAGTGGATCAAGAACATGGAGAAGGCCAGCAAGCTGTCTGCCATCAAACTGTCCGACCCGAATTACGTCAGGACGCTGGAGAACGCCGTCCAGTTTGGGAACCCCGTCCTTCTGGAGAACATCGGAGAAGAACTGGATGCTCTGCTGGAGCCCATCCTGCTGAAGCAGACCTTCAAACAGCAAGGCGTGGAGTACATTCGCCTGGGCGAGAACATCATCGAGTATTCCAAGGACTTCAGGTTCTACATGACCACTCGTCTACGGAACCCGCACTACCTGCCGGAGGTGGCCGTCAAGGTGTGCCTCTTGAACTTCATGATCACCCCCTTGGGCCTCGAGGACCAGCTGCTGGGGATTGTGGCGGCGAAGGAGAAGCCAGAGCTGGAAGAGAAGAAGAACCAGCTCATTGTGGAAAGTGCCGCCAACAAGAAGCAGCTGAAGGAAATCGAAGACAAAATCCTCGAGGTCCTCTCCTCCTCCCAGGGCAACATCCTGGAGGACGAGACGGCCATTAAGGTCCTGTCGTCGTCGAAGCTTCTGTCCGAGGAGATTTCCCAGAAGCAGCAGATCGCCTCCATCACTGAGAAGGAGATTGACGCCACCCGCATGGGCTACCGGCCTGTCGCCATCCACTCGTCCATCATCTTCTTCTGCATCTCTGACCTGGCCAACATCGAGCCCATGTATCAGTACTCGCTCACCTGGTTCATCAACCTCTACGTGCACTCCATCGCCCACAGCAGGAAGACGGAGGATCTGCAGGGCAGGATCGAGAACATCATCGACCATTTCACCGTCAGCATCTACAACAACGTCTGCCGCTCCCTCTTCGAGAAGGACAAGCTGCTCTTCTCCCTCCTGCTCACCATTGGCATCCTGAAGGGCAAAGGGAAGGTGGACGATCAGGTCTGGAGATTCCTTCTGACCGGAGGCGTGGCTCTGGAGAATCCACACCCTAACCCCGCCCCCGACTGGCTCTCTGACAAGTCCTGGTCCGAGATCGTGCGGGCCTCCAACTTGCCGAACCTGCGGGGGCTCATGGAGCACGTCCAGGCCAATGTCCCGAACTGGAAGCGGATCTACGACTCCGCCAAGCCGCACGAGGAGACATTTCCGGATGAGTGGGCGGGGCTTATCGGCATGGACCGCATGGTGGTACTCCGGTGCTTCCGACCCGACAAGATCATCCCGGCGGTGCAAGAGTTTATAACGGATAACATGGGGAGCACCTTCATCGAGCCACCAACGTTTGACCTGGCAGGGAGCTACGACGACTCCAACTGCTGCGCGCCTCTGATATTCGTCCTCTCGCCCGGAGCCGACCCAATGGCAGGTAAAAAGACGTAAAAAAATCCCACTGTAGATCTGCTATGTCTGCACACCGAGTTAGGGAGAACCAGGAGGTAGACGTTTAAACAGAAAAGGGTCAAAACCGGGAGATCGAATAACACGAGCACAAAAACGAAAGGCAAAAATCGTGGATAGAAATTCAACAAAACCAAAGGTACGTTGGAATAGAAAAGGGGGGGTTCATCAGTGAATGAAGGTTCAGTACGGTGATGTCACTAAAGCAGTCGAGGAGGGTCTGTCACCAAACTCCCCCCGTTTTCAGAACTTCCTACTCCATTCATACACTTGCAGGAGTGACAGACCCACAAATCGCCATGCTGGACCCTCATTACCCATTCACGGTTCAAAAAGCGGGATGCTGCTTCTCCTTGGTGCAGTTTTCAAGGAGGGCTGCCATCTTTATAAGGCTACTAGGATGTCATGAGGACAATCTGGACGAGAAGAGGCCATTCAGCCCACCAAAGCTCGCCAGGTCCTGTCCACTTCACTCCTCAAGTCGAGTTTTGAAGGTCCCTCGAGTCCTCCTGTCCACCACACTACCTGGTCACTTATTCCATGTGGCTGTGGTTCCCTGTGTGAAGCTCATCTGCCCTGTGCTGCCACCTGCTGGACACTCCTAATGTCATTGTTAACTAACTATGTTACCAACTTACATGACATTGGCACAACGTTTAGAATTTCTGTCACACTTTAAAGGTTTCCATTCCACTCACTCTCGTATGTGAACAGACACCCAAAATATAAGGGGAGAGGATTACCATAAACCCCAGGCTAAAGGAAAAGGATCAAAAGAGGCAAAAGGAGTCGCCAAACAGGCAATCCAAAAAAGAAGCAAGTCTCAGTGCAAAGTTCTAAATCGTAATCTAAACCAGAAGCAGAAAGAGTTGGAAAAGAAAAAGAGGAAATCCAATACTCGGGGAACAGCCTCCCAACTCCTCCAAAGTGCATTCAGTGAGTCGCAGGGTCTCCACTTCCCAGCCTGCCTTTTGTGAGATTGGGGGCAGTCCCTAGTAGAGAGGCAAGGGGTGGTCCTGCCCCTTGGGAAAACACAGAGGAAATAAAGATGGTGCATAAATATCCTTAAATGTAGCAGAAACAATAATACATTAAATGATAAATGAACAGAACAATAATAGAGATTGATGTGAAAGACTCTATAATTATAGATTGATTGAAACAGTGTGAAAGGCGCTATATAATACAGTGTGAAAGGCACCACTTAGTGCATTTCACAAAATCTGACTATTTATTGTGTGTGTGTGTGTGTGTGTGTGTGTGTGTGTGTGTGTGTGCCCTGTGGTGGGCTGGCGCCCTACCCGGGGTTTGTTCCTGCCTTGCGCCCTGTGCTGGCTGGGATTGGCTCCAGCAGACCCCCGTGACCCTGTGTTAGGATATAGTGGGTCAGATAATGGATGGATGGACTATATAATAGATTAACAGATATACAGAGTGAAAGGCACCATATAATGCATAGTGTGAAAGGCACTATATAATAAATGAATAGATAGATATATAGTGTAAAAGGCTCTGTACAATAGATATCCTGATATACAGTATGAAAATAACTATATAATAGAGTGAAAGGCACTATATAATAATAATAATTCTTTGCATAATAAATGGATATATAGATATATAGTGTAAAAGGCACTGTATAATAGTATGAAAGGCACTATATAATAAATGGATATATAGATATATACTGTAAAAGGCACTGTACAATAGATAGCTTGATATACAGTATGAAAATAACTATATAATAGTATGAAAGGCACTATATAATAGCCTTATATACAGTATGAAAATAACTATATAATAGTGTGAAAGGCACTATATAATAAATGGATATATAGATATATACTGTAAAATGCACTGTACAATAGCTTGATATACAGTATGAAAATATATAATAGTGTGAAAGGCACTATATAATAAATGGATATATAGATATATAGTGTAAAAGGCACTGTATAATACCTTGATATACAGTATGAAAGGCACTATATAATAGTGTGAAAGGCACTATATAATAAATGGATATATAGATATATACTGTAAAAGACACTGTACAATAGATAGCTTGATATACAGTATGAAAATAACTGATAGTGTGAAAGGCACTATATAATAATAATAATTCTTTCCATAATAAATGGATATATAGTGTAAAAGGCACTGTACAATAGATAGATTGATATGTAGTGTAAAAGGCACTATAATTAAATGGATGGTTACCCTTTCTTTCTTCTTATTTTGAAACAAGAGGGGAAGTGGTCTTGAGATCAGAGGGCTCTGCCTGAGCTGCGTGACCCACGAAGTGTCCAGAAGGTGTGTGTGTGTGTGTGCGCGCGCGCGCATCAGGAGCAGCAGAGGGACAATAAGGCAGAGACTTGCTAAGGCATCTGCTCTGTAGGACACAGACGTGACGAGTGACCCTAACAGTGTGCACTTGTCAAGATACCCGACCCTATCAGGTGGTCCCTAGCAAAGGTTTGAGTGAATTTCTGCAGCACCTGACTGGCAGGCGCCCAATCAGCAGACCTCATTTGATTCTCACAGATTGAAGTTGATTCTGCGGCTAAGAAAACAAAAGTGAGGAGAACCAGCAGGAAGGGCAAATAAAAAGAATCTGCCGGCACCGTCCATTAGGCTGAAAGACAAAATGGAGCAAATTCAGGGCTTTTGAAAGCTGCCGATGAACACAAAGATGAATTCTTGTAAAACAGCTGGTCGCGGGCGCATCAAAGCTTAGTGAGGGGCTTTTTGAACACCGGACTGGTGTAGGCAGAGAGGTGATGTGAATTCAAGAGGTCCCAAAAATACTCAAAATGCCCACTAGAGGGAGAAATACCACCCAAAAACCCCAGCTAGTAATGCAGAGGCCCCATGTAATATTTATACATACACAGATGTATTAATGGGCAGGCAGGGTGGTGTAGCAGTTACAGCTTTGGACTTTAAAAACCCTGAGGGTGGGAGTTAAGGTCCCTCTACTGACACTGTGTGACCCTGAGCAAGTCACGTCACCTGCATGTGCTCCAATTGGAAAAACAAAAGAAATTGAACTGATTGTATCTCTCTGATGGTGTACTGAAAGTGGCCCTGGATAAAACTATCAGCTAAATAAAAAGTAATCATAATGAATAAATAATAATAAGTAATAATAAAGAAATGCCCTGTAGCACAAAATCAGCCCCAGGGAGCACAAAGGCAAAGGCCCAAAACAGTAAAAACAGAGCAAAAGGGACACAAATCCAGTAAATCACAAATCCAAGGGCATCTGAATGAACCACAAAGGACTTTGGGTTGACCGCCGCCTTTATAGGGCTGAGGGCCGTCCCTTGTGGTGATGGACAGGTGGCCCCGCCTCTTAGGGTAACACCCACAAACCACAAGGCACCTCACAAAGGCATGAATGTGGAGGCCTAAAAAGCAAACAAATCCTGCAAATCATAAACAGAAGCAAAATTAACAGAAAAATAACAAAATCAAAAATGAACAAAAAAAAAAGACACAAAAAAGGAATGAGCGCCCCAGTCAGGAAGGAGGCCAGCGACTCGTTGTGTGGGGGTCTGTGGCTCTCTTAATGCCTTTTGGCTTCTTTTGCAGGTCTGTTGAAGTTTGCGGACGACCTGGAGATGGGCGGCTCGAAAATCCAGACCATCTCCCTGGGCCAGGGGCAAGGCCCCATCGCTGCTAACATGATACACAGTGCTATCAAGGCGGGCACCTGGGTGGTCTTACAGAACTGCCACCTGGCCACCAGCTGGATGCCAGCTCTGGAAAAAATCTGTGAAGAGGTTGTGACACCGGAGAACACAAACCCAAGCTTCAGGTAAAGACGGGCTTGTCTGTCACAGTCACGATGGTGGGGGGGGGGGGGGCGAGGGGGGCATTCGAGGTCAAAGACCCTGCCAGCCATTTTCTAGTCTCATTCTCAGGCCCGCTGCTGTTCTTTGCCGGTCTCTGCTGCCTTTCTCTCCCAAATGCCAAAGGTGTGAGGGTTGGGTGACCTGGCATGGCAGACTGGCTCTGTGTGGGTGACGATGTGCACCCATGAAGGACTGCACAGGTCGACCCCCCAATTATTAAATCAGATAAACTTTATTAAGCCTATGAGGAAATTCAGATACATAAAACAGCAGAAACATTAAAAATTTAAAAAATCAACGAGTACATCAGGTGGAAACATTGAATTGCCTGATAGCAGTGGCAGAAAAGACCCCCAGAGGTGCATCTTAGCACACCATGGTGGGATGAGCCTGTGGCTAAAATTTCTCCAAGAGAGACTGTCACCTAGAGGGGATGGACACGGGGGTCCCGGCCCTGTCAAGTAGGGGCACATTTATCAAAGGTGGGCTCGTGGTTACATCCTGGCATGGAAAGCAGCATTACAGAGGTGGGCACAGGCTTTGAAAGGATGGCACTGCTGGCTTTTACTTCACTTTGTATCTGAAATAAATGATCTGTTGAAGTAGACATTTAGATAGATGTGAAAGGCACTATATACTCATTTCAAAGGTGTGAAAGGCACTATATTATACGGGGTGTGAAAATGTAATAATTAGAGGTAGACTGTTAGATCGATATGAAAGGAACTACATAACAGATACATGGATAGAAAATGACAGGCGATATAACACAGGATGATATGACAGACAGACAGAGAGATCTGAAAGGCGCTATATACAGTAGTCACTAGATTGCCAGATATTAAAGGCATATAACAGATACCTATGTGAATACATTATAGTAGATATGAAAGGCGCTATATAGTACAGATAGACACTAAATACAGCAACCACTAAATAAAGACACAATGCAACATGACAGATGGAGAGATCTGAAAGGCGCTATATACAGTAGTCACTAGATTGCCAGATATTAAAGGCATATAACAGATACCTATGTGAATACATTATAGTAGATATGAAAGGCGCTATATAGTACAGAGACACTAAATACAGCCACAGCTAGATAAAGACACAATGTAACATGACAGATGGAGAGATCTGAAAGGTGCTATATACAGTTGTCACTAGATTGTCAGATATTAAAGGCATATAACAGATACCTATGTGAATACATTATAGTAGATATGAAAGGTGCTATATAGTACAGAGACACTAAATACAGCAACAGCTAGATAAAGACACAATGTAACATGACAGATGGAGAGATCTGAAAGGTGCTATATACAGTAATTGACAATTAGCACATGAAAGACACTTTGTGACAGAAACACAGACATAAAAAAATGTTACACAAGACAGATCTGAAGGGCGCTATATACTGTAGTCACTTGTTTGACAGATATGAAAGGCATATAACATACCTATGTGAATACATTATACTAGATATGAAAGGTGCTATATAGTGGAGACAGAAACTAAATACAGTAACACTTAGCTAGATTAAGACACTATGTAACATGACAGATGGACAGATCTGAAAGGCGCTATATGTAGTAACTGACAATCAGCATATGAAAGCCACTTTGTAAAAGAAACACAAAAATGGGAGAAGTTATACAAGATGGATCTGAAAGGCACTATATACAGTAATAGTGTAGACATGGAAGACACTATATAAAAGATGCATGGATGGATAAATTACAATAGATATGAAAATCATTATATAGTAGATAGATACATAGCTGAAAAACAGTTCATATTTCGGGCAGAGATCTGAAAGGCCCTAAATACAGAAACTGAGAATTAGCTGAATAGACATGGAAGACACTATATTTAGATAAGATATGAAAGGCATGACAACAAATGAAAAGGAGCTATCAGTACATACAGTAAAACAGATAAGAAAGATGCTGTATAATCGATATGAATAACGGTACGTAGATCTGTCTTCCATAGAAAGACCTTACATGACAGAGAGCTGTAAAGCACAGTATACAGTCATAGACAGATATGAAGAGCACTACATAACAGATACATAGATGAATATATGAAAGGCACTATATACTGTGGGTGACACAGTGTCGCAGTGGGTAGCACAGCTGCCTTGCAGTAAGGAGACCCGAGTTTGCATGTTCTCCCCGTGTCTGCGTGGGTTTCCTCTCACAGTCCAAAGACATGCAGGTGAGGTGCACTGGCAATCCTAAATTGTCCCTAGTGTGTGCTTGGTGTGTGTGTGTGTGCCCTGCGGTGGGCTGGCACCCTTCCCGGGGTTTGTTTCTGCCTTGTGCCCTGTGCTGGCCGGGCCTGTGACCCTGTGTTGGGATGTAGCGGGTTGGAGACTGACTGACTGACTGACTGACTGACTATATACTGTAGCTGACAGATACATCACTGAAAAAGACATTATGTGACAGTCTGAGATCAGAAAGGCACTAAACACACTGATAGTTGGCTCTCTAGATATGGAAGACACCACATTTAGATAGATTTGAAAAAAACATGATAAAGAGAACTAAAAGGAGTGATATACAGTAACAGATATGAAAGGTGCTATATACAGTAATACATATGAATTACAGTATGTATTATATAGAAAGAATGACAGAAACCTGTAAACGCACAGTATACAGTCATAGACAGATATGAAGAGCACTACATAACAGATACATAAATGAATATATGAAAAGCACTATACAGTAGATAGATACATGGATACAACATATGATATATGATCATAGAGCAAGAGCTGAAAGGCACTATATACAGTAGCTGATAGACAGCTAGCTAGACAGACATGAAAGACGCTATATAATGGACATGAAAGGCACTATATAGTAGATATGAAAGACATTATTTGACAGATATGAAAGGAACTTTTTAAAGACATTATAAGACAGACAGTCAGATAAAAGACACTGTACAGTAGTTCTGTCCGATATAATTAATAGATATGAAAAGCTCGATGACAGGTAGATTTATAGACGTGTAAGACGCTAAATGACAGATGGGGCGTTGCACCCGATGCTGCAGAGTTTCCATTGGCCTTTCCCGATTGCCTCAGTGACAGAGTGATGGCCGATGTCCACACCGAGGACTTAGATGGAGCAGAGTGGACCTTTGGACAGAGGTCTCTATGTCGATTCATTTCTGATGCTGTGCCGCCACACGTCATGTTTCACTGTCTACTGGGAGGGCCTCTACCTAGAAAGGCGCTATATAAAACAGTGTTCCTAAAGTAGGAGTGTTTCATGCTGTGTGTCCATCTCTCTCTCTCTCTCTCTCTTGCAGGCTCTGGCTCACCAGCTACCCCTCGGACAAGTTCCCTGTCAGCATTCTCCAGAATGGCGTGAAGATGACCAATGAGCCCCCCAAGGGTCTCAGGGCTAACCTTCTGCGCTCGTACCTCAATGACCCCATTTCGGACATGGCCTTTTTCAACAGCTGCACGAAGCAGGGCGTCTGGCAGAAGCTGCTGTTTGGCCTCTGCTTCTTCCACGCGCTGGTGCAGGAGAGGAGGAACTTCGGACCTCTGGGTAGGACACTCCAGGGGGCGGGAGGCTCATCCGATGAATAGTACGATACGTCAACCAGGGATGGGGCGATTGTTGGTTGTTTCTCGCCTTAAAGATATTTGTGATGAGGATGCAGGGTCTGTATGGAGGGTTGTCACGGCTCCCTGGCCTGGGACAGGAGTGGTGAATGTGATGTGCCTAAATGGCGTCTTACACCTGCCATCCTCCTCTCGACTTTTAATCGCCTGTTCTCCTCTTTCCAGGCTGGAACATCCCGTATGAGTTCAATGAGTCGGACCTGAGGATCAGCATGCGGCAGATTCAGATGTTCCTAAACGAATATGAAGACGTCCCCCTCGAGGCGCTGACGTATCTGACAGGTATGTGACACAATGTCGCCCTCCAGTGGCCACCTGTGGTATGACACCTCCCACAATTAACAGCAGTGGGTCTCAGAAGTGAGAGCCTGAGGTCTGAATGTCTCTGTCTCACTTCAACAGGCGAGTGCAACTATGGTGGGAGAGTGACGGACGACAAGGACCGGCGGCTCCTCTTATCCCTGCTCTCCATCTTCTACAGCAAGGAGCTGGTGCAGCAGGACGGATATCGGCTTTTGTCAGGAAATGTGTATTTTGTTCCTCCTCCTGGCTCATACCAGGTGAGTGGTGTGCACATCTGCTTGGGGGTCCAAACCTCCGAGCTGTGAAACAAGAGAGCCACCTAATCAGTGAGGGCATCTTCTTGTTAGATGTGTGTGTGTGTGTGGCACTTGGATTTTAGCAGCCAGGGTATTGTTTTTTGTTTTCTTGACTTGACATTTTTATCCAGTTACCTACAAATCACAATCTTAGAATTCCTTACACGAAAACAGAAAGAAGGAAGAACAAAATAGTGGGGGCTACACAATGGGGTCTTTAGTATCTGCTAAACTGGCAATATGCATCCTGTGGCACATCCAACAAAGGCATGGCTGGACAGCAGTCCTGAATATCTGCCATCAGTTTCGTTGGGAAAGATACTGGCATTGTGGTGGCATCTGAGAGAGAATGGCTGCCAAGTGGCGTCATGCTCTCTCCTGCCATGATGGGCAGCAGGATCTCCCTGATTGATCGTTGTGTGGTTAACATGCGGGGGAGACAGCTGGCTCTCTGAGTCCGAGGGGCACCACACCGGATTGCCAGTTTGCCCTCTCAGCCTGGCATCCGTGATTAAAGTGACTGCTGAGCTGACCTGACTGCAGTCCAGTGCAACAGGGGTCTGGAGACGGTCAGGAGGGGCTCAACAGCATGCGGGCTTCCTGTTGGGGGATAAATAATGGAGACCTAAAATCTGTTGGGTGTGCAGCATTTACATTTAGGAGGTCCAGGGGGTTGTTGGCGACGTCCTGACCTCAACACTAAAAGAGGGGGCCCTGACGTTTACACATGGACTGTAATTATAGAAGCCCCAGGGTGATGGGCTCATTTAGGGTTCTCTGTCATTGAATACACTTAACATGAACTGGTCAGATGTACAGCATGTTTAATGAGAAATGTGTAAAAGAGGAATATGAAAGGCACTACTGTATATAATACAGATAGATGTCATGATAGATGTGGAAGGCTCTATATAATTTATATAAAAGAAATGATATATTGATGTAAAAGGCACTTCATGATAGATGCATAAGGCACTATATAATTGATTTGAAAGGAATTACATCAGTGTGAACCACTTTTGGTCACTGTGAGTCTAACGATCTCATTCAACTTACCAAGGGGCTTCCCACTCTGGTGGGAAAAGGTGGACAGCAACACCAGAAAGGTTGAAAAACACACAACTGCAGTATGAGATAGATAGATAGATAGATAGATGTGAAAGGCACTATGTAATCAACAGATAAATAGATAGATGTGAAAGGCACTATATAATCAACAGATAGATGTGAAAGGCACTATATAATTGATGTGAAAGACACTATATAATCAACAAATAGATGTGAAAGGTGCTATATAATCGATAGATAGCTAGATGTGAAAGGCACTATATAATCAACAAATAGATGTGAAAGGCACTATATAAGATAGATGGCTAGATGTGAAAGGCACTATATAATCAACAGATAGATGTGAAAGGCACTATATAATCAACAGATAGATAGATGTGAAAGGCACTATATAATCGATAGATAGCTAGATGTGGAAGGCACTATATAATTTATAGATACCTAGATGTGAAAGGCACTATATAATCAACAGACAGATGTGAAAGGCACTATATAATAGATGTGAAAGGCACTATATAACAGATGGATAGATAGATGTGTAAGGCACTATATAACAGATAGATAGATAGATGTGAAAGGCACTATATAATCAACAGATAGATAGATGTGAAAGGCACTACATAATTGATAGATAGATGTGAAAGGTGCTATATAATGCATAGATATTATAAGACATATACATGTTAGAGGCACTATATTATAGGTACTTAGACAGATGGGAAAAGCAATATATAACAGACATGAAAGGCACCATCATAAATAGGAAATGACAGATAAAAAGATGTGAAAGACACTATTTGACAGAGACCTCATAAGTCATGTAAATGAGAAGGGCACTTTATAATAGATGTGAAAGATGTAAGGCATATAAATGTGAAAGGCACTATATGACAGACAAAAAGATAGGAAAGGCACTATAATAGATAAATATGAAAGGCAATATATAGTATAAAACAGATGACCAGATAGTATTGAAAGGATATAGAACAGATCAATATTAAAGAATAAAAATGGGGCACTACAGTATTAGATAGACAGATATGGCAGATGGAAGGCACTATATCAGACAGACGAGAGTGACAGGCGTGAGACTTCAGTGCTGCCGGACAACACGAGTGCGAGACCCAGGACTGCCCACCCTACGCTGTTTGGACACTGCTGATGTAAACATTCAGAGCTACTGCATACTGTCCCTTTGTGATGGTCTGGCACGGAACTGGTTTCTGTGTTGTGCCCACTGCTACCAGTACAGACTCCCATGACCCTGAACTGGATTACGTAGGTCTGAGAATGCAAGTAAACCATAGAAATCACTTCAAGGAGGATTAGACTTCACACTAAAAAGAGAGATCGGACGACTTGTAAACCGGAGACCACCTGAGCCCGCCTCTGTTTTTTTTTCCTTTCACAGTCTTACGTCGAGTACATCCGCAATCTCCCCATCATCGCCGAGCCAGAGGTGTTTGGGCTCCATGAGAACGCCGACATCACCAAAGACAACCAGGAGACCGTTCAGCTTTTTGAGGGGGTCCTGCTGACCCTGCCCAGGCAGTCGGAAGGAGGCGGCAAGTCCTCCCAGGTGAGTGGTTGACAGCCCGTGCACACAGACGTGAGAGAACATGAAGGCTCTACACGGTGGCAGAGTTCTTCAGCCATGTTCAGGAGAGCTTTGCCTTGTGTTGTTGGTCTCGATGTTTTGTTTTTTTTCCTTCCACATCTGACTACCGGTTTCCCGATTGACTTCTCTGCCTCTTCCCAGTCTCTTGTTGTTTTGCTTCCTTGGCTTTGATTCGTCAACCTCTGCTTTACTTTCTCAGCTCTTTGTCTTCGAGCAGCCAGTTTTCCTTCTGGCTGGTGTAGTGACTCGCTTATTGGAGAAGCTGCTGTGTGTTTTTTTAGAAAGTAAGACCAGAGGAGCCAAAGTAGGAGGACCAGAATGAGAATCGTTGCTGCCCTCTACTGGATTGAAACTTACAGCAAATAAAAGTTTGCCATTTATAAATTATTCAGACATTCATTTTGGGACTGAAGTGGTGATTTGTTACAAAAGGCAACTAGAAATTTCCTTCTGCTATCAATGACAAGCTCATAAGGTGGGGCAGCTTACAGTGTGACACATCTAGTTGGAATGGAATTTTTGATCACCAGGGAGGCACGGTGACACAGCAGGTAGCGCTGTAGCCCCATTTGATTCCCAGTTTTGGTGTAAATTGGCATGCTCTCTCTCTGGGTTTCTTTGCCCAGCCATATCTTGTTAATGGGCCCACTGTGTTAAAGTGAGAGTGGACCCCGTGATACCCTCTGCAGTGAAGGTTTCTGCTCTCTATGTACTTCTGACACTGTCCCAAACTGGAATAATACACACATGATCAAATCAGGTCAGGGAACATGCACTGGTACAGTGTGTTGCTGCATCCACCATACGATGAAACAGCTTAAGATCCCCCCTCAGGCAGACACGTGGTCCAATCCCACCCCCGGAAATAACCCATCTATCTGCCGCAGCCAGGTGTGACGTGGGCATCCCCTTGGCCTGGTCCAGCCACTCAGGTCCTCAACAATGAGGCTGGCTGTGCCGTAACTGATGCTCCCTCTCAATGCAGGTCATGTGCCTCATTCGGGACTCCATGAGCAACACAAAGTGAAACCAGCGGGACCCAAGGACTCTCCGTAGAGTCTCAGGTCACTGCATAGCGTCCATGTCTCACAAAATGGAAGCCCCAGGACTCTAAAGACTTGGACCTTCGTCCTTTTGCAGAGATATCGGGGGAACCACACACCCCTTTCTAGTGACTTCATGACCAACCCCCCCGCTCTCTAAATCCGTCTACTGACTTCATAGGACAAGTCACCGGAGACAGGAATGTCACTGGATAGGAATGTCGACACTCTCTCCTCAGACAGACACACTGCTGATGGCCATGCCCAAGAGGTCATTAAAGTCCTGATGTTGGTTTTTATCAGGACACTCGCAAGCCCAGACCCTCAGACCCCTCACTCAGAGCCTCCATTGACTCCGCGAAGATCACAGCATCGTCAGCAAAGTCAAGATCAGCGAATCTTTCTTCACCAACCGATGCCCCAGAGCCACTGGACCCCACGACCTGCCCAACACCCAGTCCATACAAGCACTGAACACAGTAGGAGCAGAACACACAGCTGATGGACCCCCAGAATCAACTGGGAAAAATGCAGAGGTTCTCCTCCACTCTGCACAGCACTCACAGTACCAGAGTACAGGCCGGCCATGATATCCAGCAACTTTGGGGGGATCCAGCGAAATCTCAGGATGTCCCACAGGGCAGCTTGATCAACAATATGATAAAATCAATGGATATTTGTTTTAATTTTTCTTTTTATTTTATCATCTACCTCAGGAAACTGTTGAAGAGCTGGCATCAGATATTTTATCAAAGCTGCCCCCGGACTTTGACCTGGAGACGGTGATGAAAAAGTACCCTGTCATCTACGAGGAATCCATGAACACCGTCCTGAGGCAGGAGCTCATCCGCTTCAACAGGTATGGCACAGGGTCAGGGGAGGTGGAGAAGATACAGAGGAAAGGCGCTATACATTTATCTAGATCTCTGTTTTAAATAGTGCCCATCACATTAAGGCACTATATCTTTATCTAGATATGTTTTAAATAGTGCCTAGCTCATTAAGGCACTATATATTAGCTAAATATGTTTTAAATAGTGCCCAGCACATTAAGGCGCTATATATTTATCTAGATATCTGCTCTAAATAGTGCCCGTCACATTATGGCACTATATCTTTATGTAGACATGTTTTAAATAGTGCCTGTCACATTAAGGCGCTATATATTTATCTAGATATCTGGTCTAAATAGTGTCCGTCACATTAAGGTGCTAGATATTTATCTAGATATTTGTTTTAAATAGTGCCCATCACATTTATCTGTCTTAAAAAGTGCCTGTCACTTATTTCTGTTATATAGTGCCTTTCATATACGGTCTGTCTACTATTCAGTGCTTTTCATCTATACCCGTATCCTGTACACTGCCTGACTACCTTTCATATATCTGCTATATGGTGCCATCCATGCAGCTACCATTTAGTGACATTCACAGGTAACTGTTATATGGTGCCCAACACCTACAGTGGATTTAGAAGGTCTTCAGACCCGTTCACTTATGTCCCATTTTGTTATGTTGCAGCCTTGTGCTAAAAAAAAGTTTAATTTTTTCCCCCTCATCAACCAACACTCGGTGCCTCAGAATGACAAAACAAAAAACTGGAATATGCCGCTGACACACAAGTGTTCGGACCCTTCACTCTGAAGTCTGCCGTGGGTGCAGCCCATTCTATTGATCATCCCTGAGATGTTCCTACACCTTGTCTGGTGGCCAGTCTGACTGGACTGATTAGATAAGGCACACACCTGCCTGTAGAAGGTCCGAGGCACAGAGCTGGGGAAGACTACAAAACAAATCCTGCAGCACTGGACCCCTCCCCCCCCAACCCTCAAAAGCTCAGTGACCTCCACGATTCCTAAATGGAAGATGTTTGGGACAGTCGTGACTGTTCCTGGTGCTGGCTGCCCGGCCAAATTGAGCAATTGTGGGGGGGGGGGGCTTTGGTAAGAGAGGTGACCAAAAAACCTATGGTCACTAGGGCGGAGCTCCAGAGAACTTGAATGGAAATGGGAGAAACTTCCAGAAAGAACACTCCACTAATCTAGGCCTGTCAGGTTCTGTAACAGACACATGACACCCCTCTTGGGCACCTAAAGGACTTGCAGACTATGAAAAACAAAATTCTCTGGTGTGATAAGACCAACATTGGACTGTTTGGCTGCAATTCTAAGCGCCATGTTTGGAGGGACGAGGCACCACTCATCACCTGCGGAGTACCATTTTGACAGTGAAGCATGAAGGTCTGGGAGACTACCCAGGTTTGAGGGAAAGCTGAATGGGTCAAAGTCCAGAGATACCCTGAATGAAAAGCTGCTCAGGGCACTCTGGACCCCCCAGACTGGCCCAAAGGTCCACCTTCCAACAACAGAGTGGCTTACACCAGCGTGTCCTTGTGTGGCCTGGCCAGCGCCTGGACCTGGAACACAAACATCTCTGAGAAGACCTAACAATAGCTGTCCACTGAGGGTCTCCATCCAACCTGACCAACATTGAGAGGATCTGCAGAGGAAAATGGAAGAAAAATCTCTACATTCAGGTGTGTCAAGCTTGTCGTGTCAGACTCGAGAAGACCCCAGGCTGGAATGGCTGCCAAAGTACTGAGTAAACGCTCTGAATGCTTGGCATTGTCAATGTGGGGATATTTCAGTGTTTTAATTTGAATAAATCTGCAGAAGTTCTGCTTTCATGTTGTCATTTAGGGGTACCGAGTGATTCTTGATGAGGGAGAAAATGAATTGAAATGATTTTAACACAAGGATAACTAACAAGTAACAGTGAAGGGGGCTGAAGACTTTCTGAAGATGCTGTATAGCACCTTCATATCTATCTATCCATCCATCCATCATCTGAATCCTTGTAGTAGATGGCCTTTTCCAGGCCAAGCTGGCCCTCCGCTGTGCTTCTGGTCCCCCATATGTGCTCACACCCGGGTTCAGATCCCAGCCCTGCCCCTTCAGATCTAGTATGGTAGTCACAACTAAAACGGGCCTGCAGTGACTCAACATGACCAGCTCCAGGGGTGGCCTGATGGCTGCTTTGCTCTTGGCTCCTCATCACCCTGTACTAAAGACACCCATGGTGGGGCTCGGGGGCCACTTTGTGTCAGCTGGAGTCCCCACCCCCCCCCCCACCCACTTCACTTTAACACCATTAGGAGCCTTGCAGCAGAACGACTTCAGGACCACCAATGCCCGTGTCCAGTTATGGTATGTGACGCCTTTTATCTTAGACTGTTTCTCTTTTATATTTGCTAAGTCCAAGCAGAACTCTGTGTCATCAGGTGAGCAGACAGACTACAGAAAAAACAAAGCTTTGTTGTCTTTTGCAGGCTCACACAGGTGGTCCGCAGCAGTCTGATCAACATACGCAAAGCCCTCAAGGGTCAAGTGCTCATGTCTGCCGAACTGGAGAATGTCTTCAGCAGCATGCTTATCGGCAAGGTGCCGGCCATGTGGGCCTCAAAGTCCTACCCTTCCCTGAAGCCCCTGGGCAGCTATATCACCGATCTCCTTGCACGCCTACATGTTCTTCAGGTAATGTCAGCCATGTGCTTTACTTTAAATGAAGACCCTTACCGACTTTAACTAGCAGGTAAATGGACTACAGAATAGCATTCACTGTATAGAATTACAAGACCCAATCACTTCAGTGGTCTGCGATTGGGTTGTGAAGTATACCAGTACGAGGGGAATACCGAAAAACACAAATTTTAAAAACGGTGTGGTACCAGCATGTTCGGTACTGGAAGTAAACGTCTTCGGCCCCTCTCTCAACACTCGTTTTATTGCATTTGTGGAAAAACGTCCATTTACCCCCCTTACTGCATGGACAAGATTGGGGTCTGAAGAGAGAAGCAGTGTGTAGGTCAGTGCAATCGGGCCGCACACCAAGCAGGCTGGAGTTAAGTTGGGGGGTTTTGGAGTGGTCTGTTATTTGCTTCAGAGCTGACTTGGTACCAGTAATGGGGTGCAACAGCTGGTATCGATACTAAAGTGAACATTTTAGTGCCGCCCCACCACTAATCTCCACTGACAACACAGAAATACAGAAAATCCATCCATCTATTATCCAACCCGCTATATCCTAACTACAGGGTCACGGGAGCCAATCCCAGCCAGCACAGGGTGCAAGGCAGGAAACAAACCCTGGGCAGGGCGATAGCCCACCGCAGGACACACACACACACACAATCTAAATGTGGTGTCTTCCATATCTAGCTAGCCAACTATCCGTGTATTTAGTGCCTTTCAGATCTCAGACTGTCACATAATGTCACTTATGTCCCATTTTGTTATGTTGCAGCCTTGTGCTAAAAAAAAGTTTAATTTTTTTCCCCCTCATCAACCAACACTCGGTACCTCAGAATGACAAAACAAAAAACTGGAATATGCCGCTGACACAAGTGTTCGGACACTTCACTCTGAAGTCTGGCGTGGGTGCAGCCCATTCTATTGATCATCCCTGAGATGTTCCTACATAATGTCTTTTTCAGTGATGTATCTGTCTGCTACAGTATATAGTCAGTCAGTCATTTTCCAACCCACTATATCCCAACACAGGGACACAGGCCCAGCCAGCACAGGGTGCAAGGCACAAAACAAACCTCTGGCAGGGTGCCATCCCACCGCAGGGCACACACCCACACCAAGCACACACTAGGGACAATTTAGGATCGCCAATGCATCTCACCTGCATGTCTTTGGACTGTGGGAGGAAACCCACGCGGACACGGGGAGAACATGCAAACTCCACGCAGGGAGGACCTGGGAAGTGAACCCGGGTCTCCTAACTGCAAGGCAGCAGTGCTACCCACCGCGCCACCGTGCCGCCCAATACAGAAAATGTAACTTGCTAAATTATTAGACACTGATGATAAGAGCGTCAGCTGAACAATTAAATCATTTACTCACCCAAGCCTGTGTCCTGTACATTATGGGATGTTGATCTTTTTTTTTCTTTTCAATTATTCCATGCAGGACTGGATTGACAACGGACCTCCCAATGTATTCTGGATATCAGGATTTTACTTCACTCAGTCTTTCCTTACTGGAGTATCCCAAAATTTTGCTAGGAAATACACAATCCCGATCGACCATATAGGCTTTGAATTTGAGGTAAGTCATTACACGTACAATTAAACACACACACAGTGCTATCGCTAAGGTGAAGAAACGGACAAACCCCAAAATAAAAACAGGAACAAAGAAGCGCCATCTTATGCAGCTAGGCCCGTGTACTAAAAGAATGAACAGTAAGGCGTTCTTCAGTGGGGACTGGCGCAGAGCGCTGCCCGCCTTCATCCCCAACTAACCTGCTGAGCATTCGCAAAGTCTTCAGACTCCTCCACTCTTCTACGCTTTTTTGTTATGTGGCAGCTTTGTGCTGAATTCATTTCAGTTCATTTTTTTCCCCTCATCAAACAACACTCAAAATGACAAAATGAAAACAGGACTTTAGGAATATTAGCAAGTGGCCCCTGCAGAGCCTTCATAAAGGTCTCTGCTTCAACTCCACGTCTCGGTGGTTTGCTCCCGACTCCCTGCAACTGCTCCCCGGCTTCAGACCTAAATGCATATTCCCATCGTCCCCTTGAGCACGCGATTCACTGTTTACTTGACAGAATTTGTCTGAACCTACTCTGTCGATGCCTTTGAGGATTTTGAAGACCTGGAGTAGGTCCCCACATTGTCTCCTCTGCTCGAGACCAAACAGACTGAATTCTCTGTCAGAGATGAAGTAACACTCGGCATGGATTAGAATTAGAATTCCAATTAGACTGGACTGCCAATACTGATGCGCTGTGCAAGAAAGGACAGAGCCGACTATACTTCCTTAGAAGGCTGGCGTCCTTCAACATCTGCAATAAGATGCTGCAGATGTTCTATCAGACGGTTGTGGCGAGCGCCCTCTTCTACACCGTGGTGTGCTGGGGAGGCAGCATTAAGAGGAAAGACGCCTCACGCCTGGACAAACTGGTGAGGAAGGCAGGCTCTATTGTTGGCATGGAGCTGGACAGTTTAACATCTGTGGCAGAGCGAAGGGTGTTCAGCAGGCTCCTATCAATTATGGAGAATCCACTGCATCCACTTAATAGTATCATCTCCAGACAGAGGAGCAGCTTCACCGACAGACTGCTGTCACCGTCCTGCTCCACTGACAGATTGAGGAGATCATTCCTCCCCCAAACTATGCAACTCTTCAATTCCACCCGGGGGGGTAAACGTTAACATTTAACATTATACAAAGTTATTGTCTGTTTTTCACCTGCATTATTATCATTCTTTAATCTAATATTATTTATTGTATCATTATGCTGCTGCTGGAGAATGTGAATTTCCCATTGGGATTAATAAAGTATCTATCTATCTATATATCTATCTATGCTGTGACCTCGGCGTGCCATTAAGTTTGATGCCAAGGAGGACACTACAATAGTTGTCATATGGATACCATGGCGTCAGTTATAAAGCGCACATATTTAACTCTTTCGGAGCAGATGTCGACTGTTGTTAAAATTCAGGGGTAGAGGACAGTAATGAGCCGTAAAACTTGCTGTTATGTTTTAGTTCAACTCTCTTTACTAGAAGGAAAATTAGCTTCATTGATTTTACCTCGATTGTGCATGTGTGAGTAGCAAAGCACGAACGACCACTAAAATGGCATCGACATCTGGCGAGAGACCAAAGCGAACGAACAAAGCAAAATACTCTGTGGACGACGTTTTGCTTATTATTGCCAAATCTGACTCGGACTTGTAGGACTCCGATTTTCAGGCAAGTGATCTGGAGGTGGAGATTGAGGTACCGGCTTCAGCTGATCGTGGTGCTGTACACACCTGTGTAGCTGATGCGCCTACGGCCACGTTCACCTGGGAGGACCGCCACTTACGATGACAAGAGGTACAAGTCAGATTGCGTTGCACTGCCATACGAAGACGGCCAGCCCAACACACATTCCTACCGGCCATCGAGCTGCCCCTACACAGTCACCAGAGACCCTGAACAGGCGCCGATAGCAGCCACAGCAACAGACGTTTTACGTCATTTACATGTGAAACCTTTGTGTGCTTTTCAGAAAAGTGAGTTGCCTGCAAAAAATATTCAGTCCTCAAAGAGTTAATATATTGTGAGCAATTTACCATTGGTCTGATTAAAAAAAAAAAAAAAGGAAGCCTGAATACTTAAATTTAATATTTGTAATCAGGACACAATGTCACTCAAATTAATTTGGAAATTAAGAACTTATTGTAGGCTAAAACTACTTCTGTTTGAAAATTGTCATTTTCAAAGCGTTTGCACTCACATTTAATATTCATAATTAAGATGCTCAAATTAAATTATATAGTTTGTTTTTTTGGTGTGCACTGTCAGTAGATGCAGGACGAGTGGGCCTGAACCCCATTGTCTATGTCTGGTCCATTCTCACACTGTGATACGGCGCGCTTTTTTCTACTTTCTCGGTCACATTTTGAGACTCCTCCGCTGCCTGGAGACATCGCTTAGATCAGGGGTGTCGAACTCCAGGCCTGGAGGGCCGCAGTGGCTGCAGGTTTTCATTCTAACCCTTTTCCTAATCAGTGACCAGTTTTCACTGCTAATTAAATTCTTTCCCTTTCAGTTTAATAGCTCTGTTTTTTCAGGATTCAGTCCTCTGAATTTATTCGTTTCTTCATTAAATGGCAGCCAAACAGAAACGAGATGTGAAACAAGCCAACAGATGACCAGCTAAACTGAGATTTCAAACTCCAACCAATTTAACTCCACCTAGTCTCTTAATGAGAAGCTGATTCTTGCTGTTAATTAAACCAGTTATTTAATTCCATGGCTTGTTGCTGCTCTCATTCTGCCACAGCAGACATTTCCAAAACTGTTGATTTTTCTGTTTTTTCTAAGAACATCATCAAAATGTTTTGGTGACCTGAGAGTTCGACCTTACCGTGACCATCACCTTTATTTTCAGAAATTGTGTGATTGGCACAGCTGGTCATGTGACAGCTTGTTTTGTGTCTCATTATTGTTTGGCTGCTAATTAATGAAAAATAGACAACTAAGGGGCCTGATTCATGCTTAAAACTAAGGCAAAAGCGGTTAATTAGCAGCAAAAACTGGTCACTAATGAAGAAGATGGTTAGAATGAAAACCTGCAGCCACTGCGACCCTCCAGGACTGGAGTTTGACACCTGTGGCTTCGATATTCGCTTGTTACTTAATCTTCTGGTGATCTCCACTCACCGCTTCTGTCTTCCTTACTTTTACAAGGACAGAGACATTCATAAAAGAGTCGTTAATGAATTGTTCAGTTTGGCACAAGAAACTGGGTTGGGGAAATCGGGATTGGTCTCCCCTTGACTTTCTCATATACTCATATGGGGATGGATATTACTCCTCAAGACAAGGATTATATTTTTATACCAGTAACGGCGCACTGCACGCTATACACTTGACTTGACCATTCCTAGTTTTCATCCTCTTTCTCTGTACGTTTAGCATTCGTTTGCTCAGAGGTGATGTGTTTGCTGCTTCCTGAGCGGCTCTTCTCTTCTGCACCCTAGCGGCCCGCTTCTTCTCTTCTTTCGTCGGCATCTTTTCACGTTAAAACTGATTACGTCAGTGTTTGCTGTAGTTACCTTACTACGTTTTCTTGAAGACTTTTACTGCCAGCTTAATGGAAAAATTAAACCTGCCTCAAGATTGATTTAAAACATAATGAGGTAGGGGAAGTGATGGTGAAGGTGGTAGGGATGAGAACGGCACCCGTACACATGCGTCACCCGGCTGGTTGCTGCAGAGAGTTGATTCTACAATAAAATAAAATAAAAATAAAAAGAGGAATAAACTTGGAGGTCAATCATCACCTCGAAAGTGCATAGTAGACGTCACGTAGTATATGTGTACCAAATTTCAGGTCAATAGGTCACACGGTTTGCGAGCTACAACTGATTTAAAATCCTGGACAGACAAACGGACAGCCATGGTAGCGTATTATATAAAGAGATTATGTACATTAAAGAACCATCAACAAACAAATCAAATCAGTAATATATTGAACAATTATTGTAAAAGTAAAGTTGAATAAATCAGACTCTGCAGCTGCATGAATTAAAGGTAAAGTACCACTTCCGGTTAATGGAAATAGCCCAAAAGTTGATCAAAATCTACAATTTGTGCCTAACATTTGTATGCAAAATTTGGTTGACCTAATTCAAAGCGTACTCAAGTTATTGTGTTTACACACACACACAAACACACACAATTCCAAAAATGGTATATTCAGACTCAGGGAGGCCTAAAACGTTAACATTTATCAAAATCTGAAAACTGGATTTTTAGACGATTACAACACTTCCCTACGAGAAAGTAAATCGTTCTCCGTGAGGTCTAAAACATCACGATTCATCAAGATCTGAACAACGAGTTTTTGGACGATTACAATACTTTCCCTACAAGAAAGTAAATCTGACTCCGTGAGGTCTAAAATATCAAGATTCCTCAAAATCTCAACATCGAATTTTTAGACGATTACAATACTTTCCCTATGAGAAAGTAAATCTGACTCCATGAGGTCTAAAATATCAAGATTCCTCAAAATCTCAACATTAAATTTTTAGACGATTGCAATACTTTCCCTACAAGAAAGTAAATCTGTTTCCGTGAGGTCTAAAATATCAAGATTCCTCAAAATCTCAACATCGAATTTTTAGACGATTACAATACTTTCCTTCCGAGAAAGTAAATCGGACTCCGTGAGGTCTAAAATATCAAGATTCCTCAAAATCTCAACATCGAATTTTCAGACGATTGCAATACTTTCCTTCCGAGAAAGTAAATTGGACTCCGTGAGGTCTAAAACATCAAGATTCCTCAAAATCTCAACATCAAATTTTTGGAAGATTACAATACTTTCCCTACGAGAAATTAAATCTGTATCCGTGAGGTGAAAAATATCAAGATTCCTCAAAATCTCAACATCGAATTTTTAGACGATTACAATACTTGCCCAATACTTTGTATATGAGAAAGTAAAAAGAGCTGCCATGCTAATTCTCTGATCGACCAACAGAGGGCACTGCATGCCTTCAGATTCAAGACTAATGACAAAGACCACCAATCTGCATTGAAGAAGGGGCCGGAGTTGCCTTGAAAGCTTGCATATTGTAATCTTTTCAGTTAGCCAATAGAAGGTGTCATTTTACTTGACTTCCCTATACATCCATAATGGCTAACACAGTACAACACCCTACTTCTACCATAGCCCTTCGCAGGTAAGGCCTGATGGATCGCTGCTGCTTGAAGCTTTTGAACGTGTAAATCATGTAAAGGATGAAAAAAACATGAAAATCTTCCTGCATGAACAGAGAGCCACATCAGTAGTTTAACATTTTCTTTAAATGATCCTTTCTGACATGTTTCTTTCTTTTTTATTTGAACCCTTCCTTGCATCGTTTAGGTTATGTCTCAAGAAAGCGAAATGCAGACGAAACCAGAAGATGGTGCTTATATCAAAGGACTCTTCTTAGAAGGTGCCAGATGGGACCGCCAGAAAATGGTCATTGACGAGTCTCTCCCAAAAATCCTGTACGACCCCCTTCCCATTATCTGGCTAAAGCCAGGAGAGAGCAGCAAGTTTTTACACGAAAATGTCTACTTTTGTCCGGTGTACAAAACGAGTGCCCGCAGAGGAACTCTCTCGACCACCGGGCACTCCACCAACTATGTGCTGTCCATCGAGCTCCCGTCAGACAAGCCGCAGAAGCACTGGACAAACAGAGGCGTGGCCAGTCTTTGTCAGCTCGACGATTAAGGGGGCTACAGGGGCTTGACGCGAGGCATTAACAGATGATGAAGTGGCACAGGAGACCTGCAAAATGTGAAAATGTATCTTTTTAAAAAATACTGCGGGAGGGAAATCAAAGAAAATTTTGTAATAAAATAAGAATACTTATTTTGCACAGACACTTCAAAGCCAACATGAATACTTCACCCAAAAATCATTTTTTTGTTACTTATCCCACGTGGTTTGTAGTGATGGGCTGAGGGAAAAAAAAGTGAAATCTTGTTTTCACAGAGAGCAGAGATAAACTTTGTGACAGAGTAGGTGTCGGTGGTCACCAAATCTGGACAGTAGCAAAGAATATCAAAAATGTTCAAATTCCACACGTCAGGCCATCTAGTTGTGTGCTCAACATGTCCCACAGTAAACTACTCCCTTGTAGACACGAAAATGGAATGGGATCAAACACCACCGAGCATCTGAATTGCAGCCCACCTTCTGGTGTTACATTTACAGATGTAAATTTATACCCACGGCAGTCTGTGACACCACACGCGTGAATTGGGCTTGTGCTTGTTGGAGCACCACAGTTTGTGGCGTATTCTCTCCATGATAACGTCCCCTCTTGCTATCTGTTACTTGTACTCATTTCTCACTGCACTCAGCAATGCTGACATCACCTGAAGCTCCAACAAATGAGCTGTGGAGGAGGAACTTCAGTTCAATTCAAAGCTCGATTGTGTCTGAGTGGTCCCATTTTTGTTCATGAGTGTCTTGCAGAAATTGTTTAACAATATTTTGGTAAAAATACGTGTTTGTGCAATTGCGGGCATAGGAGTAGATGACCTGACATGCACCTTTGCTTTGTTATCCCCATGTGTCTGAACATTGTGAATTTCCCATTGGGATTAATAAAGTATCTATCTATCTATCTATCTATCTATCTATCTATCTATCTATCTATCTATCTATCTATCACTTGCCAGGTGCTTCCTCCATTATTTCAAGGTGTCCTGCTCGCCTCCCGTCCACTTTCTTTTACACTTCCCGTCTCTGCTGGCGACTCTCAGCGGGCCTCCAACGCCTTTACTCCTCCTTGCGTATCTCGCCCTTGCAATTCCACTTTTGATAGCATCACCAAAGCCAAACTGACCAATCACGCCAAAGACAAACGAGCCAATCAGATTGCTCGGAGGGACAGGACACACCTACAGACTTTCACATTTTATTAAACAGTAGATAGATGGATGAGTAATGTGAGATTTTTTACACGGAGTTTTGATGTTATCCAGCATTGATTACCACAGGCAGCTCTTCTATCAGAAACTTTGCTCTCTGTATTCTACATTAATACATATGATTACAAAATGCTCTTGGCCAGCACTACAAACAACAAATCTGTTTCCTCTGTCAAATTTGCTTCCTCTGCCCCTACGTTGTTCTTTCAATTAACTTTTTCTCCAAATTATACAAACATTCTGCCCTTTTGTGATCACCAACATCCGAATACGGCATTTTGGTGTGGACAAGTACAGCAGACGCGAGTTTGCCTTGACTGCACCATACAGACTTGGTGAAAATGTTGGATAAGAAGTGCTTGAAGCCATGTAGCGTAGTAGGTATGATCACCCTGCAGGTTTGTCTCTGTAATTTGTCTTCACTTTTTGATTTATCCTTTTTTATGTGAAACAAAATGAGAACGTGTATAACAGTTTCACAGCTGCTGATGATCTCCTGTGTGTGTTTCTTTATATTTGCACTTTAAAAAAAAAATCCACATTGTGGTCCCAAAGCTGTATACCCAAAGGGACAAGTGGGCTTCCAATGTGATGTCGGCTCTTTATCAAGTTCCTATGATGTCAACAGGAATGTAACAAATGAAAATGCTTTAAATATGCTTGTTTCAAAAAAATGTAATACAAATATAAATCTTAAAGCCATATATGTGTAAGTTCAAGTACTTAAATAAATTAAAGAGAATAGATACATTGTTTTTACTTCATAGCCTCTTTAATAAAATCCCTGTGTGCGTTCAGGTGTCCGTGTGTGTGTGTCTTCTGGTGAAGTACACATGCGCGGGGCACGGTGCGATGCGCGATATTACTGTCAAGAGAAAGTTACAGGCATTTTACGGAAATACAAACCAGTATTACTGCGAGAGGAAATTAAAGGTACACAATACAGTGGCGCATATTACAGACACATACAAGCCAGTATTACTGTCAGAGGAGATTAAAGGCATATTACCGACGTGCACGCCTGTATTACCGCCAGAGAAAAAGGTATATTACGGACGTACAAGCCAGCGGACGCACAAGACAGTATTACTGTCACAGAAAATTAAAGACACACAATAGACGGTGGCAGCCCACGAAGAACGGTCAGCTCAGCAAGTAAACATCAACGAAAGAAAGGCTGAAAGACAAAGAAAAATACGACAAAAAGAATGAGGTCAAAGTCCCTTGCCATTTAATATAGACTCTCCCTACTAATGTTTATGCACTACTGTTCTAGCGCCCGTTATTGTAACGGGCTAAAGGACTAGTCTACAAATATTAGAAATCATCATCACCAGCAGGTTTGGTCAGTTTCAGTGTGAAAGACGTGATGGCTGAAACACACACTAACCCCAAATGCTATTAATTGTGTTGTTGTGTGACTCCGTCGTCAAACCTGGTCAGAGTCCAAACAAACCAAATTATGTTTTCAGTGCTGCTGAATTTTGGTAAATCCTTGGGAGCAAAATGCTAATTCGGCTCGCATTTGAATTTAAAGCAGTGCTTCCGAAACGCGGTCCTGGGGACCCACCGCAGCTGCAGGTTTTTGTTCCAACCAGACTCATAACAGTGACAACACCTAATTTCTCATTTAATCAGCTGTCTTATTCTACATTCAGAAAAGCACAGCAGCATGATTTTTTTTCATTTATAAGACATTTAGAAATATTTCTGCTTTTGCTACAGATTTAAATACTTAACTTTTTTTTTTGTTGATTTCATTATGTTTTACCCTTTCTCTGTGCTTCATTGTCTGTTATTAATGACAATTAAAAACGAGCAGCGCAGACACCCAGGCAAACAACACGGAGTAATCAAAGGCTGAAAATACTTTAGCGTCGGCCCCACTAATTAGTAAATAATGGATTAATTAAACAATTAGAACACCTGGAAAAGTAGAATGAAAATCAAGATGTAAATATTGTTAAAAAGAAAAAAATACATTATTCCCATATAACTGCTTGTTTTTTTATATATAAACTAGCCACCCCCTGCGGCTTCACCCGCATATTAGTGAAACAGGACAGTGAGGAACGCCCCGCCCTACTCCTGATGTCACTCTTCCCCCTCCCCTCGGGCCACAGCCACTGTCTCGGATTAGCGCAGGTATATCGCTCCTGAAGCAAACTGTGATTCTTAGTGCAATGAGAGAAGGCGCAAAATCAAACAGAATGTTCAAGCAAATTATAGAAAAGAAAGATCTAAATCCGTTAAGTCAGTGGTTCCCAAACTCAATCCTGGGGACCCACTGTGGCTGCAGGTTTTTGTTCCAGCCAGATTCACAATCGGTGATAATAGATAACAACTCATTTAATTAGCTAGTCTTTTTTTACTCTTCTTTTATTCTGCATTCAGAAAAACAAAACAAATATGTTTTTTACATTTATAAGACATTTAGAATAATTTCTATTTTTTTTTCTAAAGTTATAAATGCTTAACTCTCTTGTTGTTTTCCTATTATTTTCCCCTTTTCCTGTGTAGTTTGCTCCCTTCATTTACATTTAACCCTAATAGTGACAATTAACATCCAGCACAGTTGACACCCAGGTTGATGAAAGCAGCAACGACAGTGTGAGACTCACTAATTAGTAAATAATCGATTAAATAACCAGAACGCCTGGAAAATCAGAATGAAAATTAGGTTTGAAAATACTTTTAGTTTAATAAAAATCTACCAAACTTAGTTTGTAATTTCTACACTGACTCCAAAACACTAAGAGTCCAATGAAAAATGGAAATTGGTTGGAACAAAAACCTGCAGCCACAGTGGGTCCCCAGGATCAAGTTTGGGAACCACTGCTTAAGTAGTTCTCTTGTTCGCTAACGAAGCGGAGTTAAGGTTACGCCCCGAGGCAGACGCGCGAGTAAGGAGGGCCCCGCATCCCTGCCTGCAGCCCGATGAGTCTCTCTCGGATTCGCGCTAATAAATCATTACCGCAAGCGAACTCTGATACTTAGCGCGATGACAAAAGTCACAAAGTCAACGGAATGTTCAAGCAAATTATAGAAAAAAACCCAATCTAAATCCGTTAAGTAGTTCTCTCATGAAAAGCAGACAGACAGACAAACGGGTCTAAAAAAAACTAAGAAATTTGGCGCTTGGACCACGAAATTTTTAAAACCGTTTCTTAGCGAGCACCTATGAGCCAAATTTCAAGTCCCAAGTCCACATGGTTCAGGAGATTTCGTGATGAGTGAGTCAGTGGTATTTAGCTTTTATATAGATATTTATATTGATTTTTACCAAACTTTGTTTTCTAATTTCTATATTGTTCCCAAAACATAGAACGTGGGAAGTAACAGTTCAATTAATTAGCCCAGGAGTCCAATTAACTGGTTGGAACAGAAACCTGCAGCCACAGTGGGTCTCCAGGACCGAGTTTGGGAAGCACTGATCTAAAGGACACATTTACACTACCAGGCCTTGATAGCTGAAGAAATCCGAGCCAAAGTCTGCGATGTTTCCATCCCACATTCTAAATGTGGTTGGCGCATTCACAAACAGAGCGAGCTTATGTGAAAAGTATGCACTGCCCAGGTGCTGTGATGCAGGGAAGTCACAAACAAGGAGCTCCTTGGGTCTCGTCTGCAGATGTTAAAATGAGAGTTATGGTATTGGCATAAAGACTTGACATTTGCTGGCCAGATTTCCTCCATTCGGAGAAGAATTTGGATACACAGCAGGAGCCAAGAATGGCAGGAGCCAATAATGGTGGGACAAGGATCGTTAGCTGCACTGATGCCCGATAATGGTTGGTGAACATTTCTGGCAGGACAGGAATAAGGCAGATGTGTCTGAAAAGCGTTTAGAAGATTAAGCGGAGTCTTTTCTCAGTCAGGCCAAGGATCATACTAACCAATCATTCTCAACCAAATCACAAAGAAATAATGTGGCTAGAAGTCGAAAGCAAGAAGTCGTCAACCAGCGACTCAACATAACACATCTCAAGTAGTTTGTTCGTATCCATCACCGCATCACCTCCAGTTGTCCATTTGTAGTTGCGCAAACAGCAACAGTACACAAACATTGTTGGAAAAAGGTGAAGCTCACGAAAAAATAACATTTCCAACAACCATAAAATGAAGACAAAAAAATAAACAATTTAAAAGTCTCAGGAGGAGAAAAGTTTATCCTGCAGAAAATGGAAAAATTAATAACATTTGAATATTTGTGCAGTCGTCTCAACCTTTTAACGTGTAGCACGATGCACAAAAGTTACGTAATCGGGCCACATCCTTGAGCAAAAAAAAAAAAACAGATCTAACTATTTAAACTTGCATCAGTTATGGACGATCAGAACTGAATCAGAATTCAGTACCACATACAAAAGCAGCCAAATCGTGCAATTTTTGAGTGTTTAGCCCAAATACGTGGATATCTGGTCACATTGGAGTGGTAGTGTAAACACACCATTAGTTTAAAAGCAATGCAGCAGCCACTAGGGGGCCACCTTGGCTATTTAACAGTCTTGATAAAGAAAGCCAAGTGAGTGTAACAAGTCACAACAGAAGAGGGCACAGCATGCTTTGAACATGGAAAATGAAACAGAGAGAGAGATGTTGTGAGTATGCATTTATAGCGCATTGCCGCACCTACCACAAGACGAACCACCTGGATTGGGACACAAGTGCAGTGAGTGACACCGAAAAATGTAATAACTGTTGGAAAAATTCTGTTTTTATCATTAAACAGTACCAAATCAAAAGATTTCACATTTAAAAGGAAACAACTCATGAAATTGAAATCCGTATGACACCTGAATTGGTGTGAAGTCCATAACCCACTGCCGCCTAAAGCATAAAGCCCGACTGAAAACAACTTTATGGCCGTTTCCACCTGCTGGAGACGCCCCTGTGACCTTCATCCCGATTCATGGTGAGAGTGCAGGTAGATGGGTTTTGCCTGCTTCCTCAGTTCCACCTGCCTGTGTAGTCGGCGTCCGCTCTGCGTGGCCAGGCCCATTGGAGGGAGGTGCGTCTAGAAAACAAGAGGACAAGGAGATGTCAACAAAAATCTTCTAAATCAATGGCTCCTGACCTTTAGGAGTGTCTGAATGATTTTAGGCACACAGATGGTTGGCGTTAACAGCATAAATCCATGCACCCCAACATGCTTTGTGACAACTTCTAGTGGAGGGTGAGTTAGCAGACATTTTTTTTATAAAGAAGATGGAAAAATTGTCAAGTGGAAGCCGCACCATATTGAAAGATTGGATGTTGTGTATGATTTTAGGCACTAGAAAGCACTGGGATTACACTCCCCGAGCAAATTATTAGGAGCACCTGCACTCCTGCTTATCCCTGTGTTTTGTCTTGGTAGAGTATTATTTTACTCTACTTTCCCCTTTTGTATTATTAATATGTAGCCTTTGTCAGAATGCCTCAAATCTCACAGACTTACCACTGCATATAAGGTATTGTACCATATAACTTCTCCCCACCTTCCCTTCTACATCTATAACCTCAGGCAATTAGGCGTAGTAAAAGACAAGCAGGAGTTAAGTTACAATTTGAACAATGTTTTATTGGTAATATTCATAAATAATAATATGCAAAGTACATTTGAATATTGGCAACCATACAACCTGATAAATGGTGATGTGTAGTTTCAGGCGGCACACAGACTTGTTAGCTACTTAAAACGTCTCTAGTTAAGTCATCATTGGTGGTCAGCTTTCTTCAGAACAGGCCACATGCCTGTCTCAATATGGCTGCCGAGCTGCGCTCTTCATTGTGTTGTCCTTTTCAGTTCATGGTGTGTGATGATCATTCAGCAGTTTGGTAAGAGAGAGAGAGTGAGGGAGATGAGCAAATTTATAGGTCTTCTGTCCAACCCCTAGAGCCAATAGGGCGTCGTGGTATTTAAAGACTTCTGATACAAGCCAGTTCCAAACAGCCATACTTCAGACCAGGGGTGTCTATGGCTACAGGTTTTCATTCTAACCCTTTTCCTAATCAGTGAGTAGTTTTCACTGCTAATTAACTCCTTTTCCCTTCATTTCAATAGCCCTGTTTTTAAGGATTCAGACCTCTGAATTGATTTGTTTCTTCATTAAATGGCAGCCAAACAGAAATGAGACGTGAAACGAGCCAACAGATGACCAGGTAAACTGGGATTTCAAACTCCAACCAATTTCACTCCAAACAGTCTCTTAATGAGAAGCTGATTCTTGCTGTTAATTAAGCCCGTTATTTAATTCCATGGCTTGTTGCTGCTCTCATTCTGCCACCGCAGACATTTCCAAATCTGTTTTTGCTGTCATATGGTGGCTTGTTTGATGTCTCATTATTGTTTGGGTACTAATTAAGGAAAAAGAGACAATTAAGGGGCCTGAGTCAAGTTAATCCATATTACTAACCGAGAATGGTAAACCAGATATGGACGCAGGTACATGCCCATGGACGCAGGAGACATAGTGCGCAGGCGCCACACAAAAACGAGGAATCAGCCCCCACCCGCCCCCCACCGAGTGAAACGGGAGAGACTACGAACGACACAGCCACACAAATAAGAGGAGTCAGCGCCCCGCCCCAGAGTGAAACGGGACAGACTACGGAGTCTACAAAGGTTCACAAATCAAACCCGAGATAGTACGGAAAACGGTAACGACACAGCCACACAAAAAAAGAGGATACAGCCCCCTGCCCCAGAGTAAAATGGGACAGACTACAGAGTCCACAAAAATCCACAACACACAGCATAATCAAACCCGAGATGGTACGGAAAGCACAGGCGCCTACAATGCGCTATACACCGCCAACAATGAAAGAGCTGAACTAACAGAAATAAGAAATAAAGCAACAAGCCCAGAAAATACGGAACCCTAAACGTCCACAGCACACAGCAGAGGCAAACCCGACATAGTACGGAAGGTGCAGGCGCCTACATCGTGCGTCAGAAGGCGCGGGAAAGTACGAAAGGCAAAGGCGCCCACACAGCATAGTGAAACCCGACATAGTACGGAAGGCCCAGGCGTCACCGCCATATTGTGAGTGGCACTACTGCAGAGTGAAGTTAGGAATAATGTGCTGCTTGGGATTGTACAAACCGATGAACGCTTTATACCAAATTCAAACACAATACAGCTCAACGATACAAACACGAGCCCACCTGGATAAGATCAATGAACGCAGGCGCCTACAACGCGCGTCTGAAACTGCGGAAGCAAAGCAGGCACGGGTTCAAAACGAACGAGCTCGACTGACGGATATACAAACACAAGCCCGCCTGGATAAACTCAATGAACGCAGGCGCCTACAACGCGCGTCTGAAATGCCGCGGGTAAAGCGGGCACGGCTCCAAAATGAACGAGCTCGACTAATGTATTTCAGGATACCCAACGCCGGGGGTAGGCGAGCGAAGCCCCCTTGTTAAAACTAAAACAAAAGAAGTCTGGACCAATGGGAGAATAGAACATCGTCACACCTGCCCCCAAAACCATATGTCGTAAAATTCAAAGGGTGGCTTGGGATTTGTAAGCATGAATGCTTCTCACTAATGTAACACTAATATTACATTGCTTTGCCTACAACATACAAAATATTTATCAACTTGTATGCAAAATCTCACATCACAACACCCTGCAATTATTATCTAAATCAGCCAATCATGTGGCAGCAGTGCAAATTGTAAAATCATGCAGATACAGGTCAGGAGCTTCAGTTTATGTTCTCATCAAACCCAATAACGTGATCCCAGTGATTTCAGACTTGGGCTGATTAGGCCGGTTTGAAGAGTTCTGTAACGAATTGCTGAGCTCCTGGGATTTTCACTTTGTTTATTCGCTCCATTCTGAGTAAACTCTACAAACATCAGTCACTGAAAGGCGGATACAACTGGTTGATGACAGAGTTCACAGGAGAATGGCCAGAGTTGTAAAGAAAGGCTACAGTAACTCAGGTAACCACTCATAATGTGTGTGATGAGCAGTAAACACATCAAACCTTGAGGCTCCAATCCTGTCAGCCAAAAACACAAAGCCGAGGCTGCATTGGGCACAGGCTCAGCAAAACTTGACAGTTTAAGACTGGAAAAACGTAGCCTGGTCTGTTGAGGCACACAGATGGCTGGCATCAACAGCATGAATCCCTGCACCCAACCTGCCTCGTGTGAGCAGTCTGGGCTGGTGGTGGGGAGAATGTTTTAATGGCACACTTTGGGCCCATTACTATCAATCAATCATCGTTTGAGTGCCAGGACCTATCAGAGTATCGTCACTGGCCATGTGCATCCCTTCATGGCCAAAACTGACATCATTATCTATGGCTACTTCTAGCATGATAAGCACCATGGCATAAGGCAAGAGTCATCTCAGACTGGGTTTATGCACAAGACAAGGAGGTCAGGGTTCTTCAGTGGCTTTTCTCATCACCGGAGCTGAATATAGAACTCTTTTGTGTTGTGGTGGAACAGGAGCCACACAGCACAAATGTGCAGCTGAGAAGTCTGCAGATGCTGCATGATGATGCAGTCATGTTAACGTAGACCTGAATGTTGAAGGAACTTTTCCAACATCTTGTGGAATCCATGCTACAAAGAATTGAGGCTGTTTGGAGAGTAAGTGGGGACTCCACCCAGTATAAGTAGAGTGGGCCCTGAATTTGCTCAAGGAGTGTGTATTAGTCTGTGTGTGTGTGTCCTTTATGTTACTTAGTTACTCTTAATGAGTCTTGTTAGATGCTCTGCGCCTTCCACACATCCCAATTTTAGTCGGTCCCCCTCGTTATAGTGACCCAATGTGGCCATTTTGTGAGGGTGCACTGTTTGTTTTCTGAGTGAATATTGTACGTTTGGTATTAAATAGCAGCTCATCCAACAATCCCCTAAGGAGTGGAGCTCGGGCCTTTTTATCTGACGGCTCAGGTTCTTTAGACAAACGGCGCCGGACACACAATATTGATTCTCATCTAACAAAACCCAACGTCTCACTAACATCGGCCACCAGCTTAGCTGAACTACCTGAATGGATGTTTGATATCTGCAGGCCTTGTGTCCTTTAAATTGATTAATCCAGTGGTCCCCCTGTGAATCTGCTACAAGCTTCAAAGAAAATGAGCTGACCGTTAATGCAGGCAAAGATTTCAATTATTCAGTAGAAGCTGACCTGAAGAAAAGATGAAAAGGACCGAGATGAGAATGGTTAAGGTGTGGGTGCCAAGTTTCAATAAAGGAGATGAGAGGCTGGACTGGAGCTGAATTGACAAGAGTGCTGCCGATGAGGAGGCGGTGGGTGGCTAAGGCTCACTGGAACAGGATGAGGATGTGGCCGGCCAGCCACCCTGAAAAAAACTTAGCTGGATGTGCCAGTGGATGATACAAGAGAAGAGGATACTGCTATTAAGATAACAGAAAATAAAAGGAAGGGAATTCCAAGAACAACAGGCAAGTCTCCATACGAAGTGACTTCTTGTACTTTAGGCCGATTCTTGCTGCTCTACAACTTTTCAACAAACGCTGTCAAAAAAATTAAATCCTATTTGACATTTCCATGACTTACCGGCCTCGGGTAGGGAATCTTGTAGTGAAGCCCTGTGGAAGAAGAAAGAGAAACACTCTCACTTATCATCCTTGGACTGACAACTTTGCTAAGTTTTTCTACACATCAAGAATAATCTCCAGAAAAGGAGTGCAAACCATCCACACATTACTGAATCTCCATAAACCAGTTCATGGTTTATTCACGCAAGGAACCACAGATACACAGAATAAATTACAAAGTAGTGCGGTGGAGGACAGGACTTTAGGGATCTGCGAATCTCGACTTTACTTAGGACAATCTCAATGAACAGGATGGGCGAGCTTGTTGAGATGTTCTAACAACTCAATCAACAGGATGGGCGAGCTTGTTGAGATGTTCTAACAACTCAATGAACAGAATGGGCGAGCTTGTTGAGATGTTCTAACAACTGAACGAGCGAAATGGGAACAAGTAAGGAGTACATCTTGTGGGTCAATTTGGGTTTCTCTATCAAATAAAATGAAGTTCTTAATTTGAATACATTCTTGTTCATCATGGTGCCCTAGAGTGGAGACATGTTAGTTAAATTCTTACTCTTACCAGCATGCACTTGTCAAAATACGACAATTACTACTACTACTAACATGGAAAACAGGTGCTAAAATGAGGAGTTGTGTTTTTTAACAAAGGTTGTTCATTTGTGTATGTAGATTACGAGATCTTTGGGCCGGGTTAATACATCACACGACGCGACTCATGCTCCAGTGGACGCTCCTGCTACGCAAGCTTTTTACTGTTTACACTTGCACGTGTACTTTACATAAATCTGGAAGAATCCACCAGGTGACAGTGCAAGATATTACCATGGTGAGAAAAGGTTCGGCTTCGCTGTGTTATGAATTGCCTGGAACATCCATTAAATTCCGATGACACCTTGCCGCAAGATCTCTGAAAAGGATGTTTAATGATTAAATCCATCAATCCAGGGATGTACCCATTCCAGCAAGCATTGGGCACAAGGCAGAAACAATCCCTAGACGGGACATCAGCTCATCGTAAAGGTGAATTCAAGCACACTCACACACTGGTGTCATTTTAGTGTCACCAAATCTGCCTATCTTTGGAAGGAAACCGGAGCACTCTGTGGAAACCCAGCAGGAAAACATGTAAACTCCAGGCAGGGAATACCAGTGATGTGACTCCCTGTGAGACAGGAGCGCTACCGCTCCGCCATCATGTCACCCCCATGCGTGTAATTATTAACAGTTGTTCATTATTTAAACAAAATTAATGATTTATCTGTAGAATGTATCATATTTTGATGCATTTCATCATGAAAGTGATATCAAGCATAAATCTAAGGATTCTAAATGTGCGGAGAGTTGGAATGTCATACATTTAATGTGTTAAGTGTGGTTATCTATTGCTGCTTGCCGCTGCTGTCAGGTGAGGAGGAAGTCCCAGAAGCTTATTGCGATTAAAAACTGGGATGACATTTATGACGGTCTGCTTTAATGATAAAGTAAACTACGAGGTTAAAGTGGACATTTCAAGATTAAAGCTGAAATTTCCACTTTAATCACAAAATACACCTTTTCACCATGTCCTTAAGTTTTTTTTTTCTCTGTGGCCGTACATTATGTTGCTGTTGTGAAGAAAAAAAGAAAAAAGATGGCACAAAAGATGGTATGTAAGACTTTTAAAATGTATCGTGTCATTACGATGGGGAATATGCAACACTTAAATATAAAAGCACCACGAATGCATCTGTATGTCGGCATTTTGCTTCACCACATCGAACCATTCATCAAACATCGAAGTGCACATCCCGTAGGATCCACATAGCGACTTTCTGTTGCATGTAGATAGTAAACAGAGACTCTGACGTCACATTCCAAATTTTATCACACTGCGTGCCCGACTTTTTGCTGGTACTGCAACTCGCACATGCATCGTGTTAATTTCTGAGGACCTGCTCAGAGGATGCGTCAAATGAACGCTGGAAACGTGTGGTAGTCATGACGCGTACGCGTTCTAAGCGTGAAGTACAACCGAGCCCTTATTGTCACATACACTGCAAGAGCAAGGGAAAGTCAGTGATGTATAAATAAATACAATAAATAAGTAAGAATAGCAGAAGATAAATGAATTAATAAGTAACTTATAGTAAATAAGAGAAAAAAGTAACATACAATTACATATAAACCAGCAGGTGGGTACAGCACACAGTGCCAGGCAGGTGAGATCGGGTTAACAAGAATTCCGTGACCTTATGGACAGGGGGAAGAATTGACCCTCAAGAGAATGGTGCACGCAGTGAGGCTCCAGTGACACTTTTCCCCGAAGGCAAAACACTGAATAAGCCGAATGGCTGTCATCAGAGACGATGGATTCAGCTCTCCTCCGACGTCTAGGTAAGCAGATGGTATGAAACTGTGGAAGGTCAGCCCCAATGACTTTAGAATATGCTGTCTCCTCCAAAGGAATGTCCATTCAATACTGGCAAGTCACGTTACCAAAGTACACCATGATGCATCTGATCAGGAAACTTTCAGTAGTACAGTGGTACAGGTTCATTAGTGTTTTGGTTCCCACCCCTAAACCTCTTGGGAAATAATAGCCTTTTGATCACTGGGCATCCTTTGTAAAGAGTAGGGTGTATCGCGATGTCCATGCTAAATTGCCTTCCATGGACTAGTCATTCTGGCCCCATAATCATTACCTGTCTCTAATTGTCTCTCTCTCTCACCCCTTCACCACCTAACAGCACATGTGTGGCGAGCATACTAGTGCAAAAAATGGCTGATGTCCCATCACCCAGGTGCTTGAAGTGGCTCCCCTGTCACTAAAGTGCTTTAAGTAGTGAGAAAAGGTGCTATATTAATGTAAAAAAACAATTGGTCTTGTTATTATTCTTTCTGAAGTCAACAATGACCTCCTTTGTTTTGTCAACATTCAGTCAGTTCTTTTACCTCCCTCCTATAAGGAGCCTCATTATTGTCACTGATGATGCCAATCACAATGGTGTCATCTGTGAACTTGATGATGCTGTTGCCCTCATGCTTTGACACAGTCATAGGTGAATGGACTGTATAGAAGTGGGCTTAGGCAGTAGTCTTGCGGAACACCAACGTTGGTGAACAGTGTAGAGGAGTTATTTTTGCCATTTATTCATAAAAAGGTTAATGCACTGATGCTTAAATGGTGCTCAATCAACTAAATGCAACTAGAATTCATCCATCCATCCATTTTCCAACCTGCTGAATCCGAACACAGGGTCACGGGGGTCTGCTGGAGCCAATCCCAGCCAACACAGGGCATAAGGCAGGAACCAATCCCAGGCAGGGTGCCAACCCACTGCAGGCAACTAGAATATATATATTTTTTTTAAAAAAGTTTATTGCAAAACATAAGGACAAAGTCAGACTCCGAAGGCTACATAAGACTGGAGGCATACAGACCAATTGCTTTGTTTGCTTCTCAGATCCTAAAGACGTGTGTGCAGGTCAGCAAGTATGGGTGTGTGACTGAGAGTGCCCTGCAATGAACTGGCATCTTTGGTTGGGTCCTGCCTTATGCCTGATGCTGCCACAGCAGGCTTTAACCCTCACAACCCCATATTGGAACAAGAGGGTTTAAAAAATGCATAGAACAAAGAGAAAGGAAATGTGAGATAAATTGTAGTTTGCTTACCAAACGTTTTTAGAACAATTTCGAGGAGAACAGGCCAATTGCCAGTCGTATTCACCCAATCCCTCCAAAATGACATCTTTCCCCAAAGTCTTCTGTCTATCACACTAGTTACTTATTCCACGTGTCTATGATTTCTGTTTTGTTTCCAACTTCCTAGACTTTATTTGAAATCTACCTCTGACCAGTTTCCGTCTGTGTCCCAGTGTTTGTGTTGAAGAATTTATTAAGAATCTACTGCTCTAATTCCATTTATAACGTTAAACAGTTCATCATGTCACCTCTTAATGTTGATTTCCATCCATCCATTTTCCAACCCGCTGAATCCGAACACAGGGTCACGGGGGTCTGCTGGAGCCAATCCCAGCCAACACAGGGCACAAGGCAGGAACCAATCCTGGGCAGGGCGCCAACCCACCACAGTAATGTTGATTTTCTTGAATTAAAAGATTCAAATCCTTCAATCTTCTCTCATAGCTCAAAACATTCAGTCCTGGAATCAGCCTAGTCGCTCTTCTCTGGACTTCCTCTAGCACTGCTATGTCTTTTTTTGTAAAATGGAGACCAAAACTGCACACAGTACTCCAGGTGAGGCCTCACCAGTAATTACATAGCTTAAGTATAACATCTCCTGACTTGTACTCCACTCATGAGTGGTGCTACATATTCTATTAGTCTTCTTGTGCTTCTGTCCACTGTCTTGGTGCAATAATAATAATAATAATAATAATAATGTGGGCAGCACGGTGGCGCAGTTGTAGCACTACTGCCTCGCAGTTAGGAGACCTGGGTTCGCTTCCTGGGTCCTCCCTGCGTGGAGTTTGCATGTTCTCCCCGTGTCTGCGTGGGTTTCCTCTGGGTGCTCCGGTTTCCTCCCACAGTCCAAAGACATGCAGGTTAGGTGGATTGGCGATTCTAAATTGGCCCTAGTGTGTGGGTATGTTTGTGTGTGTCCTGCGGTGGGTTGGCACCCTCCCCAGGATTGTTTCCTGCCTTGTGCCCTGTGTTGGCTGGGATTGGCACCTGCAGACCCCCGTGACCCTGTGTTCGGATTCAGCGGGTTGGAAAATGGATGGACGGATAATAATAATTTGTTACATTTATATGGCACTTTTCTCAGTACTCAAAGTGCTACCACACAGGAAGGACCTGGGATGTGAACTCATGATCTCCTTACTGCGAGGCAGCAGCACTACCACTGTGCCACCTGTGGTGAAGGTAGTGACGAGTCCACAACGACTCCCAGATCCGCTCATAAGGGGCACCTTCAAGTTTCAGACCTCCCATTGTGTATTCAAATCTAAAAATTTTACTTCCTACATGCAATTCATTCTTATAGTGAAACAGATTTTAAAAAAAGGAATAAAACAGTGCAACTTCCACAATTCAGTTATTTTGATCTCTTTTGAGTAAAGCCTGAGGATTTCTTATTAAGTGACCTTTGCAGTGTGCTTGGATTCTTGAGTCATTTACCAGACAGTCTGGTTATGTGATTCGGTTCCTCTCTTATGACTGCTGCTGCTGGCACAGGACCTCCCAACATCTTCACAAAAATACAAAGGTCAGAAAATGGAGAACTGAATGACTTTAATTTAAAAGACTCCAAATTCACATTTACTAACAACACTGCCAACCTCGGCCTGATCACCAGTGCCTAGGCCTCTTGGGGTAGGGAAAGAATAATAACCCCCCAAATTATCACTGCAGAGTCGTCATTAATTGTCAGCTTCAGGGAGTGGATGTGGGGGGACTTGGGGAGGCGCACACATCCATTGTTGTCAATGATGCTGCTTGTGATATAGCTTGGCCCAGCCACCCAAGTACAGTGGAATCTTGGGTCACGAATGTCTCGGACCATGTACAAATCGGGTTACGACCAAAAAGTTTGCCAAATTTTTGCATCAGTTCACGACCACACGCTCGGGTGACGAACAAGCTAATTTCCCTTCAGGTTTGTACACGCCGATGATTTCCGCATGTGTTCAGTCTCTCCCTGTACATTGTTCTCGGTCAGACGTGTGTACATCCGCTGTGAACTCTTTGGGCTCTATTTCGTGTGCTTTTGCATTAATTTTGCAATTAACCATGGCCTCTAAGCAAGTGAAGAGGGGTAGTGTTGGTGAGAAGAAAGGTTCGAAAAAAATTGAAATTGAATTAAAGAAAGAAATGATTGAAAAGTATGAGCGTGGCGTTCGTGTTACTGATCTTGCTGCCGAGTACATAAAGTCAAAATCTACGATTTCGACTATTCTAAAGCAGAAAGAGGCCATTAAAGCAGCTGATGTTGCAAAAGGAGTTACAGTGTTAACCAAGCAGAGGCCTCAAGTGCTGGAAGAGGTGGAAAAACCGTTGCTAGTGTGGTTGAACGAAAAGAAACTTGCAGCGGATAGTGTTTTAATATCGTTCATTGCATCAACCTCATTGATAAAGCCAGGGAAGACGTCACATACCGGACCTTGAACTCGGCCTGGAAGAAACTTTGGCCCAAATGCGTTCCTGAACAGTATTTAGAAAGATTTGAGCCTCCTGTTGTGGATGAGATTGTGTCCATGGGCAAGAGCATGGGTTTTGAAGTGGACATCGAGGAGCTGGTCCTGGATCACAAGGAGGAGCCGACAACGGAGGAACTCGCTGAACTCCAGCAGGAGCAGCATAAGTTGCTCACCGAGGAGCAGTCCTCAGGGGAAGAAGAGGAAAGGGCGGTTATAAAAAATGATGCAATAAAAGCCATCATGGAAAAACGGAACGAGTGCCAGGATATTTTCGAGAAGAACCACCCTGACAAAGCAGTTGCGAACAGAGTGATAAACATGATTAATGACCATGTCGTCTCGTATTTCCGAAAAGTTTTAATGCGTAGGAAAAGGCAAGTCACATTAGACCGCTATTTGGCGAAGTCTGATCCACCAGCTAAACAGCTAAAAACACCAGAAATCCAAGAAATCACAAGAGAGAAAACACCTGAAGGAGAACATCCCTCCATCGCGCAGAGGGACTCTCCCTCAAAACTGTAACCTCCTCTCCACCCAGCTTCCACCTCACGTCCTTCATGACAGAACTCAACTTATGCAAGGTTAGTTTTCTTGGTTGTTTATGGTTAGTTTTTTTATAAATTAAGCATTTTTCAAATTTTAATTTTTTTCCCTGTGCTTAAAACTCATTAAAAAAAAAAAAAAAAAAGTGTTTACAGCGATCGGTTCGTAAGGCTATAGCGTGAACTTGCAATGTTAGTTTTCTCTGTTCAAGGTTTTCTCAGTGTTATTCAGTGTTTTTACATTTAGTTTACTATTACACTGTGCATTCTATGGTATAATTAACTATTTTTGTGCTTAAAAATCTTTAAAAAAAAATATATATTTACATACAGTTTGTACGGTCCGGAACGGATTAATTGTATTTACATACAATCTTATGGGGGAAATTAGTTCGGGTCACGACCAAATCAGGATGCGACCAGAGTTTTGGAACGAATTACGGTCGTGACCTGAGGTTCCACTGTATAGTAATTCCCAGGGTACATCACCACTTCTACTCTTTCAGGTGATTAAGTAAAAAACAAAAAGGGGCATTCTCACCAAAGTACCAAATGACTTCCACAGACTACTCCCTTGAATTATCAGAGTCTGACGCAGCAACTGCTCACATTCCAATCACTGAAATTTGAAATGGTGGTGAAAATCTTACATCAGGTGTTACACCATCTCAACAACATAAGACCCCACTCACCCTGCACTTGAACTGTTCTTCCATTTTGCCTTCAGGTAAATCGCAGTGGACAATCAAGGATCTGGATGTCACAAGACTCATGATGGGGCTCTCTGGAGTGTGCGTTTATATTAGAGGTTGAATGTTTCCTGTTAATATTACAGGCGGGCTGTCGTTTTCACTTGATTGGATCGTTTCTCTTTTGGTACTTTGGCTTTGCTCTCACATCCCCAAAAACACGTAGTTCAGGTTAGCTGGCAACTCCAACTCCGCCCCATGTGAGTGTGGAAGTATGGGTGTGGGGGGCAGCAGGACGTGCACTGCTCTAGCGTCTGGTCCACACTTGGCTCCCAGGATGGGCAGCAGCCCCGCAACTGTGAAACCGGCGCAAGTAAGGCCAACAATATTAGGATTGTCCTTTAATGTATGTATGTATGTATCGTGGCGGATGGCTGGGGTGCATAGCCAGTCGGGATGCCTGGAGGATGGAAGGACCGGAAGAGGAGCAGTACCTCCCCTGGAACACGAGAAGGCAGCTGCCCTGGTGGGTGTTGGGGCCATGGGAACAGAGCTAGGAAGCTCAACCTTGAGGGGACCCGTAGCCACCGCCAGGGGGGGCACCTGGATGGTTCACAAGTAATGGTATGCAGCACTTCCACCATACCAGGAAGTGTTGCCAGACCAGGAAGAGGGTACACACGGAGTGCTTCTGGGTACCCATGCAGCACTTCCACCACACCAGGAAGTGCTGCAGGAAGGTCATCAAGGAGCACCTGAAGCACATCCGGGTGCATTATAAAAGGGGCCGCCTCACTCCATTCAGGGAGCCGGAGTTGGGAGGCAGAGGACAGAGCTTGCAAGTGGAGGAGTGAGGACAGCAGAGAAGAAGGAAAGAAAAGACTATGAGCAATAGTGCTGGTGGGTTGTGCACTGTGTGAGAGGTGCAAAGGACTGTGTAGTGAAAAAACAAAATAAAAAGCATGTGTTTGGAATTCTGTGTGCCCTGGTGTCTGTCTGTAGTCAGGCTGATCTTCCAGAGTATGCATGCAATTAATAAAATTAACCAGAAAGTGAAGTCACATTCGAAAAATTACCAACACAAATAACGATGAGAAAGATGCAGGAAACCGCTTACCAATTTCTATCCTAGCATTGCATTCTTCAATACAATTCTTGATCAACTGTGGATCTGTAATCTAAAAGAGAAACAATGAGTAGGATTGGTATTTTATACATTTAAAGTTTTCACTCACATATATAATATTCTTGAAGAAGCTCAATCCAATTCACTGTCATCTATTCCCAAAGTAGGCATCTCAAACTAAATGCTGATATTTTAAGTTCATTTTGCAATTTTGGCATAATATACATTTACCAGTAACGGCGCACTGCACGTTACACTTAACTTGAGCATTCATAGTATTCATCCTCTTTCTCTGTACGTTTAGCATTTGTTTGATCAGAGGTTGATGTGCTTGCTGCTTCCTGAGCAGCTCTTCTTTACTTCACCCTAGCGGCCCGCTGCTTCTCTTCTTTCGTCGGCATCTTTTCGTGTTAAAACTGATTAAGTCAGTGTTTGTGTTGCAATTACTTAGTACGTTTTCTTTAATCTGGCACTTAAGTCTTCAATCTGCCTCAAGAATGATTAGCGAAGGTGGTAGGGAATGAGAACGGCGCCTGTATGCATCTGCCACACGGCCGCCCTGTTGCGCGCTGCCGAGAGTTGATTCCACAATAAAATAAAATAAAAAGAGTAATAAAATCATCACCCCGAAAGCGGATAGTAGACGTCACGTAGTATATGTGTACCAAATTTTAAGTCAATATGTGAAATGGTTTGCGAGCTACAGGTGATTTAAAATCCTGGACAGACAAACGAACAGCCACGGTAGCGTATTATAGAAGAAGATTACTGGACTGATTGATTGTATCATTTGTCCTGTTGAGATCTTTGTTTTATGTTTCTACTGCTTACACACCTAAATTCCCCCTTAGGATAATTAAGTTTACCTAATCTAACATTATGTGTTTCATTGATAGGCAATTATATGCAGCATATTGAAGAGTAAGGAGCTTCAACGAACTGATAATATTAGCCCCTGGTTAGGAAGGAAGCAAGGAAGAAATTAATAAAATACTGTGGCAGACAGCCGGGTCCCATGCCCGGCAGGGACGCCCCTTCTGCATCTGTTCTGGGGAAGCAACCATGGGCAGCTCAATACCTCTCCTGGGACGCTTGGTGGCAGCCTCCCTGGCGGACGGTGATCCCCCAGCCTGTCGCATGGCTCCATGGGAGATGGAGTCCTCCACAGCCTGGTTGGAGGTGTGGATGGCCGCTTGGGGGAGCTGCATGGAGTCAACAGCCTGGCTAGACGAATCTTCAGCCCCACCCGGAAGTGCAATTAGGACCAGGTGGTCAAGCACCTGGACCGCTTCCAGGTGGGCTATAAAAAGGGCCAGCCACCACCACTCGAGGACCCAGAGTTGGGAGGAAGGAGACAAAACTTGAGGAAAAGTGGTGGTTAAAGGGAGAAACTGTTGGTGCTGTGGTAATTGTGCTTGTGGACTGTGTATTGCCTGTGGGTCATGGGGAAGACGTGCGCCCACGGGTGAAGAAAAATAAAGTCTTTGTGCATTTTATACGTGCCTCCGTGTCTATCTGTGTCGGGTCGGGCGCCTATATAGCACCTTGTTACAATACATAAATGAATACATACCATATACCGATAAGTACTCAGCTAGCTTTATAGTACTTCAGGTACTTCTGATTAACCAACGCCACTATAGCAGAGGCCCATTCTCTTTGGAAACTTACTGGGCAAAGCCACATAATACATCAAGACTGTTTATAAAATTAAGGCTGGGTCAATCATATTTATAATCCTGTTTTGTTCTAATCATTCATTCATTTTTATCATCAGTTACTTTTTTAAGTGGGCACAAGCCAATTTCATGATCTGCCTAAAACCTCCATGCAGATTTACAGTGGTGGAAATAAGTATTTGATCCCGTGCTGAATTTGCACGTTTGCTCACTTACGAAGAAATGAACAGTCTCTAATTTTTATGGTAGTTTCATTTTAATGGAGACAGACAGAATATCAACCAAAAAATCTAGAAAAACACATTACATAAAAGTTCTAAATTGATTTGCAGATCATATTATGTCATTCAACATAATACAACAGAACATTCTCCAACCCTGGTCAGTGGCCGGTACATTTTTCTGGGCTGGTAACATCACTTCAAGAGAGGCCCACCGAAATAACAAGCTAATCAAAAAGGGCAGGCTCAGTTATGGGACGCAGTCTGGGCCCCGCTGAAGTTCGTAGTGGAGAAGAGAATGAAGATAAAACCGAGTGTCACTGTGAACAATGCTGCACATCCTCTCTGTGACACATCAACACTGAGGACTTTCGGCCAATGAATTATTCAGCAGAAGTGTGTCAAGAAACACAACGGGGGTCCTTTACACCAACAGTAGTACGCCTATATAGTGCCTCACTGTGATGGACCATTAATCAGAAGTTTTACTTTCTTGTTAGTTTTCTTCCTTTTTAGTCAATTTGTTTAAATAATTTGGCCATGAAACAAAGTTTGTGCCGAGTAGCATCAGTAGGGTACCTGTATCAGCTGTTAAAGAACAGCAACAGCAAATGGTGACAGACTTTCAGTATCCACCACAGTGCAGAGTTTTTATTAAAAGGTATTGATACCCAGAGAATAAGCAAAACAAAAACACACACACAGCAGGTAATACACATAGGTCTGGTGCCAACAATGGCTTATAACAAACTGGCACCAACAGAGCACAAGAGCCCATGTTCCCTCTAAGCTGCGTGGGCCTGCACCTTTTTCTGGTGTGCCATGAAACACTTCTGAACTGCCATGCATCTGTGGCCGTTATCCCCCACCCCCCTAACCCCAAATCCCCCAAAGGAACTCAGAAAGTGATGCAAAACTATTATCGTGCATTCACCCTTTGGCAATGCTCCTGTAACTCCACCAGGGACCCCTGACCACCCACCCTTTATCATTTGTGCGTTGGTGGTTCATGGCACCTGAAATTCACGGCTTGGATTTGAAGAAATCTGTGATGAACACTAAGGACCAGCTTGTGTTAATTCACATCCGCTCATCATCCAGCCACCCTGGTGTGCTACGCCACTGCACCACCCTAGAGGTATGAAGTCCCAATCGTGTCGAAGCAATAAGAGGATCGTCGATGAAGTCCTGATCACGTTGAAACCAATAAAGGTTGGTTGGGCCACTGTGGAGTTCTGATTTCATTAAAGCAACAGGAAGGGAAGTTTCCAGTGAAATTCTGATTGAAATTTTGACTTTAAATCACAAAATATTTTTTCTTCCATGTGGCCCCAATACACTTCCATCATTATTTGCCAATTTGCTAGTAATTTATTTTATGCTATGTGTTTACTGGGTGGCACGGTGGGGCAGTGGTAGCGCTGCTGCCTCGCAGTAAGGAGACCTGGGTTCGCTTCCCGGGTCCTCCCTGCGTGGAGTTTGCATGTTCTCCCCGTGTCTGCGTGGGTTTTCTCCGGGTACTCCGGTTTCCTCCCACAGTCCAAAGACATGCAGGTTAGGTGGATTGGCGATTCTAAATTGGCCCTAGTGTGTGCTTGGTGTGTGGGTGTGTTTGTGTGTGTGTGTGTGTCCTGCAGTGGGTTGGCACCCTGCCCAGGATTGGTTCCTGCCCTGTGTTGGCTGGGATTGGCTCCAGCAGACCCCCGTGACCGTGTGTTCGGATTCAGCGGGTTGGAAAATGGATGGATGGATGGATGTGTTTACTCGTTTTCGGCCTACTCTATGAACTGCCCACAAAATCATGGCGCTTTATAAGGATACATTCAGGCGATGGTTATTTAGCTGGGCGTTTAAAATTATCATTCCAGTTCATAAGCAGATCTTTAATATTCTACAGATTTTCCGCTTCTCCATGCTATCCATTCCATAAGAACAACAAAATGACTTGTAGAATTACGGAATATATTGAGGCTGAGCCAGTCATACTTACATTTCTGTTTTGTTTAAATAAATTCCTGGCTTCCTGGCAGATGTACTTCTTCTCCACATCAGAGTCCTTGTCTAAGCCAGACTGCGACTGCCAACGCCGGGCTATACGGAGGACTTTCCGGTAAAGACCAAGAACTTCTTGACGTGTTGCTCCAGACATCTTAAAAGACGACAAAAATCAGCAAACTAGAATGCAGACAGCCCAAGAGGAGTGCGCCTCTCTGTTCAGGTGCCAGTCAAGCCAACAGTTCAGTGTACTACTGACTGACCTGGAGCAGGGCACTAAACCTTTTTAACCTCCTCATGTCAAAACGCAAGTGTAACACATTCAGATTACCCAAGTTATTAACGTCTAATGGCATGGAATTACAGAAGCAGAATTCTCATATATTTAGAGAGACTCGAGCAACGATATGGATGCTTGTAAATGGCATGATTGAGGACTTTAAAAATCTGCATTTGAGACACGAAAGTAAAAATGTTATTGTAATATGCACATGCGATGATAAATGTCAAACATTATATAACCCAGAAAAATAGGAGACCATCGCATTCCAAGTGACATTCAAAACACGTGACACACTTTACAGGATGGTTTGTTTTCTGTTCCTTTTTGTCCAAAATATGTCTTCTTATGCACAAGGGTTGGTTGAAACGTCTGGCGCAGAATGACAGGTAGTGTCCTAGAACGACTCCTCAGAGCAGAGGACCTTTTATTTTGCAAAGTGCCTTTCTTCACACTCTTGTGAATGTCATTCACACATTCATTAAAAGCTGTTAGGGTATCCACCTCAGCAACTTCACTTGGTTATTTGCTCCACAATATTTGGTTTGGTCGCAACTTTCCTTAGTTTCCACCAAAGTCTTTATATGTACAGGGTGAGTCAATATTATGTTAACATTTGAATGGCGGAAACAATTAATTCATAAAACACATTTCATATGTGCAAGCCTGTTCACCCTCATGTTCAACACACAAAAACCAACGAGCAACAGTACTGCTTAAAGCTCGGATACACATTTCGCAGGGAATAGAGGACACCACAGTCCGTATTCTGTCCTGCAGGTCATTGATATCACAAACTTTCCTGCTATACAGTACACACGCGCTCCTTCACCATAAGGCAGAGTGGTGGCTCTGAGGCTAGGGATCTGCACTGGCAATCGGAAGGTTGCCGGTTCGAATCCCGTAAATGCCAATAGGGACTCTGCTCAGTTGGGCCCTTGAGCAAGGGCCCTTAACCTGCAATTGCTGAGCGCTTTGAGTAGTGAGAAAAGCGATATATAATTGCAAAAAGAATTACTATTATTATAACCAGAAATCACAGGGTGTCAAATCAGGGGAGTGTGGAGGCCATGGCAATGGTCCACCATGACCTGTCCATCGACCTGGAAAGGTGTTGTCGAGATAAAAAAATAAAAAATAAAATTATATATATATATATATATATATATACACACAGTGGAACCTCGGTTCACGAACGTCTCGGAACACGTACAAATCGGCTTACGACCAAAAAGTTCGCCAAACTTTTGCATCTGTTCACGACCACACACTCAGTATACGAACAAGCCAGTTTCCCTTTCGGTTCGTACGTGTTCAGTCTCTCCCTGTGCATTACCTGTGCAGCAAGAGAGCGCCACACACACACGAGAGAGAGAGAGACAAACACACAGAGGCGCGTGAGAGAGAGAGAGAGAGAGAGAGAGAGAGAGAGAGAGAGAGAGAGACACACAGAGGCGAGTGAGAGGGAGACACACACACACAGGCGAGCGAGAGAGAGAGAGACACACAGAGGCGAGCGAGAGAGAGGGCTGGACGCATTTGTGAATTTCCCCTTGGGATTAATAAAGTATCTATCTATCTAAGGTAGGAAGGCAGTTAAAGAATGCACTGGGCTTGTTTTTGTTTTCACTTCTGTTTATAGCGATCGGTTCGTAGCGTGCATTGTTGCAAATTTACTTTTCTTGGTGGTTTATTAAATTACGGATTTTTTTCAAATGTTCATTTTTTTCCCTGTGCTTAAAACTCTTTGAAAAAAAAAAAAAAAAGTGTTTTTCGCCAGCGGTTGGTAGCGCTATAGCGTGAACTATTGCAGTGTTAGTTTTCTATGTTGTTCAAGGTTTTCTCAGTGTTATTCAATGTTTTTACAGTTTACTATTACGCTGTGCATTCTATGGTTTAATTAACTATATTTGTGCTTAAAAACTATAAAAAAAATGTATATTTACATACAGTTTGTATGGTCTGGAACGGATTAATTATATTTACATACAATCCTATGAGGGAAATTGCTTCGGTTCACGACCAAATCAGGTTGCAACCAGAGTTTTGGAACGAATTATGGCCAGGAACCGAGGTTCCACTGTATGTGTATGTCGTCAGAAAAAAAATTGAAATGCAGAGTCGGTGGTTTTGTTTTGCAGACGTGCTCACCCCTCATTGTCAAATCAGCGGCTAAGCGAGTTTCTCTCTCCCCGGAGGTTTCGTTTTGCCGATGTGCTCGCCCCACTTGTGTATTAGCGGCGAAGCAAGTTTGTCTTTCATCGGCGGTTTCACTTTGGCAACAGAGTCGCTTTCTTTCAGCTTCATCCTGTAGCCTCGCACTTCTTTCTTCTTCCAAGTCGTTAACTTGGGACCTCCTTGCCAGCTCTTTGAGCTTCTTGCTATAGCCTTGCACTTCTGGGCCGGACAGACAGACACTTCCACGCATAGACATTTATATTATACTGTATATAAAAAAATCCAACGTCTATCTGCATTTTACGTGAGAACTACTTAATGGATTTAGATTGGGTTTTTCTTTCTATAATTTGCTTGAACATTCAGGTTGATTTTGCGACTTCTCTCATCGCACCAAGTATCATAGTTTGCTTGCGGCACCGATTTATTCATGCGAGTCCAAGAGAGGGGCTGCGGGCCGAATGCCATCCTCACTCACCCGACAGCCTCCATTTGAGTCGGTCTACCTCTCACCACGTTCTGGAGCGTACCTTGCCTCTGCTTAGCTAGCAATACCCATTTGTTTATTAATTTTAATATATATTATGGCAGGGAGCCACAGCCATTACCTCACTGGGATGCCAATGGAATGGAAGGTCAGGGGTAGAGAGGGTTGCTGAGGCCATACCTCACCTGGGACACTAGAGGGCAACCCTCTTGGGCGACTGGGGCACCGAGGATTCCCGCATGGCACGCTGGGAGCTGGAGTTTGGTGTAGCCCTGTTGGATTTTGTGGGGGCCGCCAGGGGGAGCTGCAGAGCCTTATCATGGACTTCCAACACACCTGGGAGTGATTCTAGGTAATCCAGATGAACCACCTGGAGCAACCCCAGGTGCTGAATAAAAGGAGCCGCCTCACTCCACGCTGGGAGGAGGATGATGATGATGACGATGGGGATGGGAATGGGATTGAGCATTCATGCTTGTGCTTCTGTATTGTGCTCTGTAGTGGGGAGCGAGGAAAATGCAATACCCCACGAAAAATAAACGTGTGATGCTTTGGTCTTGTGCCTCTGTGCCGGTCTGTGTCAGAGTTTTGAGAGCTGTAAGTGTCCTGGTATTCCACTATATTAATTATTTATTTATTTTGTGCATGTACTATATATTGGTTCTATGCTTTATGTTAAGTTAAGAGTCAAATAGGTTTGGATTACTCTGGAAACTTTGATTTCCATCTCCTACATTGTCAGGTTTCTCTCCATTAAAAGAAAATGTCTGGCTCACTTACTGTATCAAACAGATGACTCCAACCCAAAGCTAACTCTACCTTCAGTATGCACCTTCTTCATCATCATCATCACCATCTTTTCCCACTGCTGTGTAATTTGGTGCTATTTACTGAAGACCTTGTGCTTAGTGCCTTCTCAGAAACAGCCACGCAGTCACTATCAAGACAGCCATAGTTCCCCATTAATAGTCTCCAATATCACTGAATCATTGATCAGATCAAGGAAAATACGCAATGCACTGCAAATTCTGGAGGTTGTCGGCGAAAGAAAGCTGACATCAACAGAGAAAATAAAGCAAGCTGGTCACAAAAAACATACCAGTAAATAAAATGAGAAAGGATTATTCACTTCATCTGGCTGACCTGTGTCCCCGAATGTCACTCAGGCATCTTATGTACAAGGGTTGGTTGAAAAGTTCTGGGACTGTACCTGTCACCCTGTGCCCGACGACTCCTCAGAGCGGAGGACTTTTTTTTTTTTTTTGCAAAGTGCCTTTCTTCACACTCTTGCAGACCTGAATGTCACTCAGGCATTCATTAAAAGCTGTTAGGGTATCCTATTATTTGCTTTACATGTCAACATTTGCTTCAGGGCATTTGGTTTGGTTGCAACTTCCCTTAGTTTCCACCAAGGTCATTAAATACGCACTTCACCACCATCAAGAAATACACAATTACGGCATCCATTTAAGCAAAGGACACGAATAGGTCAGCCTGTATCCACCGAGGGGACTCTCAAGATACCCAGCAGTTCATGACACAGCCATCGCCATCACTATCAGAAGTCAAATTAATACCATTCAATTTCTTCAATAAAGAAGGCCAACATGACAAGCGTATGAGTTAGAAATCAAGATGTTTGCGAGTTTATTGTAAGCTTCACTAACATCAGATATCACAGAAGTTGTGTGTGTTGTGACATCATATCAGTTATGCTTCAGCACACTTACTTTTATTCTTCCAAGAATCAATTTTTCTGCTATCTTCTGGACGTAGGTTTTCGGAGGTTTTAACCATGGAGAATTCAGTTGCAGCAGTTCATTCCTTCAGTGAAATGCTCATCAAATGTTTGATGCTTATTACATGGCGAACGAACTAACAAATGGTGCTCACAATCATTCCTGAATTTACAGAACTTGAACCATATTGCAAACACCGTCAGTGGAAGATCCCACTAATCAGGATGGAGGAACATCACAATAACATCATTATCCTCTGCCATTGGGTGTGCTGGACCAGATATAACGTGCACCCCAGAAGTCAAAAACCAGACTTATATGGCGACTCTTCTCTTAGCTCAGTCAAGGTAGACTCATCCAAGAGAAGTTCATGACAAGCATGAAGAAATGCAGCAAACCAAGCTAATGTTTTACCAATGCAAAGAGACGAAACTTGGGCACCTCAGTACACTAGACAGTCTCACTTACATTGGCACTCAGAAAATTAGGAACATTTTGACGAGAACAAGCCATTGGCTTAAATGTCCTCCACCCTACACCCTACACATCAAGTAAGTAAACAGCCATACCGATAGTAGCAGATAACTAAAGTACTGAGAATATTGCATTTTTTGTTCTTTTATTTCGCCTTATACAATTTCTTATATTTGGAATTTGTTAGTTTTTGCATACCCAATGGGGTCAGAGCGCAGGGTAAGCCATTGCACAGCACCCCTGGTTCAGGGCCTTCCTTGCTCAAGGGCCCAACAGATTGCGATCTCGTTTGGCAGTAACGAGGATTCGAACCGGTAACCTTCCGAATACCAGCGCAGATCCTTAGCCTCAGAGCCACCGCATTCGCCATCAGCTTTACTTAAATGGCCATGTCGTCCCTCATTCTTTTCCCAGTTGTCAAAGCAAACACCCAGAAGAAACACGGCGAAAATGTCTTCTAAGATCAACTTGATGAAATGCAATACAGTCGTCGCTTCTTGGCTTGAACCGCGTGGAAATGGCAAAACTGTCAGTGAAAGGGGTTTCTGCACTTGGATGGCGAACGCCACAAATATATGACAGTCATACCCCCTCCTGGTCCTCCGCTGCCTAAAGTGAAACAGTTTGGAGAATTCGAATCGCCGGCCATTCATTGAATGACAATCGTGATCGCCTACATGTGGTACAATAGAAATATTATGCCATAAGATTGCGTAAAACTAAAATAAATTACATAACCAAACAAGACAATAAATGCTAAAAAGTGGACAAACAGAAGGTCGCAGTGCCACGTACCTCTACATTGCGCGATGCTGTGCTCCCATTTCGGACATCGGAGATGATGTTGTGAAGCGTTTGGGCACGCAAGATTATCTGGCGCCTCCTTGTGACGTCACATCGCGTCGCTACGCACCGATGCAAGCGTTTCGCGCAGACACGTCCCACTGACGTAGCACGCAGGCAGCTGAGCCCCTTGGCAGCAACAGCGACTGGCTGCAGGAAGTGATGCAGGGAAAATTCCCATTAATATCCACTCAATAGAGAGAGAGAGCGAGAAAGAAAAAAACGAAGAAATCAAAGAAACGCCGAGACAACAACGACGGTTCCGTCTCGCGCGGTACCTTCTGGGGCAGGGCTACGGGACAGCGTGAGCTTTCGGCTGAGGGGCCTGGGAGATGGAATCGTCCAGGAGAGGCGAAGAAAATTAAAAGTCGTCAAACAAGAGAGAGAGTGAGAGAGAAAGAAAGAAAGAGGTGGAAACCGAAGGCGGATAAGAGCAGCGGGACCATGGGCTGCGCTTCCTAGCAGGATACCTTATCCGGAGCAGGGCGAGCAGGTGAGGCGTCGCCGAGGGGCATGCTGAGCTTTGAACTGTTTCTTTCAATAAATAAATAAATAAATAAAGACAAAAACAGCGAGACGGGCCACCCCATCGACACCCAGATAAAAATAAGGAGGAAAATGTGCGTGTTTGAAACTGTTTGAAAGGAGCGGAGAGGCTCTTCCGTGTTATCGTCACGAATATCGCAAAGCCGCTCCGGGGGTTTAAGGTAGACCTGCACTCGTTGATCCGTCCTGTGGAGCGCCTGCGTCAGGGCGCCCCAGGGTGTGCTCGCCCCGGAGACACAGCAGTGTCTTCCCCTCTGCATCTGGTGGGGGTTCTGTGTAAGTTTCTCTTTCACGGCTGGCATCGTTTAACAAGTCTTAAATTCTGTCCTCTTTCCTGCACGAGACTGCAGAGTGGTGCGTCCCAAAAACGGAAAAGTCTTGGTGGGCGTGATGTGTGATCGGAGTCCTTTTTTGCATCTTCTCAAATGTGTCTGTCCAAAAAGTGCAGTTAATCGGCCTGCCACTCGTTTCAAGGTGTCCGTTTAGTTGTAAGTTTTTACATCGATCACTTAATCGTGTGAATGGGGAAGGAATGAGAGGCAAATGCGGATTTCCTTTTTCTGCGTTGGTTTGATTTCCTCTGGCAATTATTGGTCATTGGCAACGTTGTGTGCATAGACGTAGTTACACATGACAAGATAAACACATAAATCTGTATGTGTAACTTACCCGGCGGTGTACGGCTGTAGGCAGTTTCGCTATTAGATGGCATATTAGAATTAAAGCAATTGACGTGGGTGTGTGTTTGTTTGTGTAAACTTACTGCACGTACACGTGCGCGCATATTTGATGGCACATAGCCTTTGTGTACCTGTGTAAAGTTGGTATTTGTGTGAACATTTCTGTATAACGTCTGTCCATTCGTTTACACGGTCTATGAAATACGAGGGCTGCTCCGTGGTGCGGTGGTTAGCCCTGCTGGCTTATATATATGCCGAGTCGTGGGGTTTTAGTTAGTTATTATTGTTTGGCTGGCACCTTTCTCTAAGGCGACTTGCACCGTTTGAGATACAACTGGTTACATTTCGTTTTTCCCAGATGGAACCCAGGCAGGTGAAGTGTCATTCTCATGGTCACGCTGTGTCAGTAGCAGGATTTGAACCCACAACCTCAGGGATTGAAATCCAAAGCATTAAACACTTCACCCACACTGCCCTGTGGATTTTGCACCTTCTTCCAGTGTGGCGTTTGCTGCCACATTCCCAGAGATGTACAGCTTGTGGTAATGATTGATTCTAAATAACAATTTATTTTTTAACCGTATATAGCCCAAAATCGCACAATGAGTGACCCAATGGGCTTTTAACAGGCTCTGACACCGGCTTTGACATTCAAAGAAGGCAAAAAAAAAAATTAAAAGGGTAAGATCTTTGGGACGGGCATGTCAAAGAAAGACTCCATTCCAGGTAGGTTCAAAAAATCGTGTTAACGCAAGACGGAAAACAGAAAGCAAAGTAGTCTTGTTCTCAGAGCTTAAATGGCTTCTTTAGCTTTTGGTCTCATGTTAAGGAACAGAGTCTGCCGCTTAGATGTTGTGTAGTCTTAGTTGGAGGTCTGGGATGGGGTCTGCAAATCCTTCACTAGAGGACTCGTGTTGGTTTTGATGATCACACTGGTCTTTGGCACACACTTTCCCAAGTGGGCAGGTTGTCATCCTGTAAAAAGTCATCAGGGTGAAGATTCCAGGATTGCTTGAGAGAATTGAGACAGAGTGCTTTAGCAACATGGGAGTTAGATAGATAGATAAATAGATAGATACTTTTTTAATCCCAAGGGGAAATTCCCATACTCCAGCAGCAGCATACTGATAAAGAACAATATTAAATTAAAGAGTGATAACAATGCAGGTATAACAGACAATAACTTTGTATAATGTTAACGTTAACCCTCCCGGGGTGGAATTGAAGAGTTGCATAGTTTGGGGGAGGAACGATCTCCTCAGTCTGTCAGTGGAGCAGGACGGTGACAGCAGTCTGTCGCTGAAGCTGCTCTTCTGTCTGGAGATGATCCTGTTCAGTGGATGCAGTGGATTCTCCATGACTGACAGGAGCCCGCTGAGCGCCCGTCGCTCTGCCACAGATGTCAAACTGTCCAGCTCCGTGCCTACAATAGAGCCTGCCTTCCTCACCAGCTTGTCCAGGCGTGAGGCGTCCCTCTTCTTTATGCTGCCTCTCCAGCACACCACCGCGTAGAAGAGGGCACTTGCCACAACCGTCTGATAGAACATCTGCAGCATCTTATGTGCAGATGTTGAAGGACGCCAGCCTTCTAAGGAAGTATAGTCGGCTCTGTCCTCTCTTTCACAGAGCATCAGTATTGGCGGTCCAGTCCAGTTTATCATCCAGCTGCACTCCCAGGTATTTATAGGTCTACACCCTCTGCACACAGTCACCTCTGATGATCACGGGGTCCATGAGGGGCCTGGGCCTCCTAAAATCCACCACCAGCTCCTTGGTTTTGCTGGTGTTCAGGTGTAGGTGGTTTGAGTCACATGATTTAACAAAGTCCTTGATTAGGTTCCTATACTCCTCCTCCTGCCCACTCCTGATGCAGCCCACAATAGCAGTGTCGTCAGCGAACGTTTGCACGTGGCAGGACTCCGAGTTGTATTGGAAGTCCGATGTATATAAGCTGAACAGGACCGGAGCAAGTACAGTCCTCTGCGGTGCTCCTATGTTGCTGACCACAATGTCAGACGTGCAGTTCCCGAGACGCACATACTGAGGTCTGTCTTTAAGATAGTCCACGATCCATGCCACCAGGTATGAATCTACTCCCATCTCTGTCAGCTTATCCCATAAGAGCAGAGGTTGGATGGTGTTGAAGGCGCTAGAGAAGTCCAGAAACATAATTCTTACTGCACCACTGCCTCTGTCCAAGTGGGAGAGGGATTGGTGTAACATGTAGATGATGGTATCCTCCACTCCCACCTTCTCCTGGTATGTGAACTGGAGAGAGGGGTATTGTTATGGAGTTAATGTGTGTGTGTGTGTGTATATGTGCATGTGCCCAGTGTTACCAGGGTACACGCTGGAACAAACCCCTCCTGGGATACTAAACTGGATTACATCTGTTTCAGATGGTGTGTATGTATGTTAGCTTAAAGCAGTTAAAGACTTGTAGGTAGGTGTGTATGCAAATATTTGCGTATATTAATAGATGCTGATATTGCAGCTACCCATATATGTAGGAGTTTGTACTGCTTGGAAAGGTACAAGTTGAGCATATGTACTGTACGTGTGAGGTATATACAATGTTTATAAATTCCTTTAATTTTCCTAGCCCCTTTTTTTCCAATATGGGATTGCAGGGAACCAAAACCTTTTCTAGTAGCAATGGATACAAGACAAGAAGGAGGACTTTGTTTCTCAGTGTCCAAAGAATTGTCCGCAACTTAATATCAGCAAAACCAAGAAACTGGTCATTGACTTTTGTCACACAAAAAAAAAAAAAAAACCTGTGTCCAGTCACTATTCAAGGAGTTGATGTAGAGTTGGTGGCAAGGGGGTCCACATCAGTGACCGGTTGGACTGCTCTCGTAACACAGAGGAACTGTGGGGGAAAGGGCAGAGTGGAATCTTTATTATTGTAGACTGTGCTCCTTTAATGTGCGTAGTGACATCCTTAACACATTCTCCACCTCTGTGACGGCCAGTGGCAGTTTTCAGTGTCGTGGTGGGCTAGGTAGGTGACGTTGATTCGGTGGGCCTCACTTAAAGCAATAACTTAATTAAGACCCGCCAGAGAGAGTTTTGTGTTCATTGTCTCCTCCAGTGCTGAGTGCCATTATGAACAATCCTCTCTGTGACCCACTAGCATTGAGGACTTCAGCCAAAGGGTGACATAAACTGCTGCTTGTGCTCAGTTACACCTACAAGCAATACGTCTTCAGAGCGCCTCATTGTGGATTGCGCCTTCTATCCAAGTCAGATGTTTTATTTTTTAGTAATTCTGGTGTGTACTTTAGGGTGATTGTTGTTGTTTGTTGACAATATTTGTTTATTGATTGATCGAGCGAGCTTCTGTCAAAAGTGTCATTTCCCCAGTGGAACAAATAAAGTGCAATCTGTCCATCTATAGATGTATGTGTACACACACAGACACACACACACAGTACATACGAGGTCTGTCCGAGAAAAGTCCAGCCATTGTTAATATAATGAGAATGGTTTGGGCGGCATCAATGTAAACTGGCAGCCAAGGAGAGTGGCCTGGAATGCGCATGCGTGAACGATGACAACTTCACTGGACCAGTCAGTGGGGTGGGGGTGGCGCTAGATGCTGTTGAGTAAGCAGGTGTACTGTGTGGCTGTCACATTCAAAATGACTGAGCGATCAGAGCAATGAATCCGCATCACATTTTGCATTAAGCTTGAACATTCGTCATCTGAAACTATTTGGATGATTCAGAAGTCTTTCGGGGACGATGCAATGAGTACAACGCAAATAAAAGTGTGGCACAAACACTTCAAAGATGGCCGAGAATCTGCTGAAAGTGATCCTCATTCTGGAAGGCCTACAACAGGCAGAACACCTGAGAATGTTGGACGTGTACAGGCTGCGAACAACAGAGACGGTGCAAGTCTGTCCTAAACATCACGTCAACTCACCCAGGCGACTCGGGATTGGGGGGGTGGGGGCCCAGATTTGGCGCCCTGCGACTTCTGGCTTTTCCCAAAATGAAAATCACCTTTGAAAGGGAAGAGATTTCACACGCATCCCCTTTGTGCTGCTGATTGGGAGATTTTAAATTGTCAGCCGATCAAAGTATTTGTTTCTCACCAACTCTGTGTGTGGTTGGTTTAATCCGCCCAATCACAACTGAATTTCAGCCTACTTTTTAATGTGGTCAACTGCTTATCCAATCATGAGAGAGATAAAGAGGCTATGAGGCTGAATCAGTTGCTAGGATTGACCTGATTGACTTGTGCAAGGTGTTCTATGCGATCTACATACGTATGTGTGGAGATTACCTAATTACCCATAATGCACAGTATTTTCCTGTAGTTAGATTGGTCCAGTGCTGGATCACGTGAATCGCTCCAGGGTTGACTTGGTACCGCACCGAGACCACAGTTTGCCCAAGGGTCTTGTTCCAGTTGTTATGGTCCACACAAGAGTGTGCTTGACATTTTCAGATCGGTTGGTAACTCTCCACAAAAAAGAAGAACCCACAATTGTCTCTGAAATAACTTGAAACCGACAAAAGTAGTTGGCATCCATCGTTGTTTGTTTCATGTTTAACAGAAATCGGATTTTGCTGTTGAGTTTGGATTCTACAGAATATTTCAAATCGTAACACATATGGAAATGGCACGGACAAAAATAATCGGACACTTGACCTCATATTTTGTGGTACAACCTTTACACACAAAGCGATTCCTGGAGCTCTCCATGGGACTTCTGCACATGTCCACAGGTCGTTTGGCCCACTCGTCCTGAGCAAACTGCTCCAGCTGGGCCAGGTTTCAAGGGGGTCTTCTCCAGATTGCATGTTTCAGTTCTTTCCATAGATAATCCAGAAGGCCACTTCAAAATAGTCTACTGTTGTGCTCTTAGCCATACTTGGGTGCTTATTGCTGTGTGTTTTGGCTCCTTATCCTGGTGGAGAATCCTTGAGGTCTCTGACACTGGGCAGGATGTTTCTTGACAGTCTTGAGATTGCATTGTTCCCTGCACAGACCCCAGGCCCCCCACTATGCCAGACACAGCAAAGCAGCCCCAAAACATAAGCGAGCCTCCTCCATGTTTGACAGCAGCTGCGGTGTTCTTTACTTTGAAAGCTATATATTTTTTTTATTCTGTGGATATGTCAAAAAGCTCCAGTTGTATCTCATCCGTCCAAAGGACATCCTCCCAGAAGACATTGTGACTTGTCAATATGCATTTTAGCAAATTCCAGTTTGGCTTTTGTACGTTTTCTTTTCAACGGTGGGAGGCTCCGGAGTTTCCTTCCATTGAGCCCACTGTTGCTCAAAAAGCAACAGATCAGACACTGATGGACCTTGAACATGGAGTTCAGTTTTCATCTCTTTGGAAGTTGTCCTTGGCTTTTTTGTCTGCTACTCTCACTATCCTTCTGCCCATTCTGGGGTTGATATTTTCTTCTTACAGACATGTCCAGGGAGGTTGGCTGCAGTCCCGTGAACTGTAAACTCCTCAATAATATTTGCAACTGTTATCCCAGAAACATCAAGCTGCTTTGAGGTGGTGTGCTAGCGTTTGCCTTTCACATGCTTGTCTATCATTCTCTTTCTGAACTCCTCTGACGACTCTCTCCTTTGCTTTCTCTGGTCCGTGTTCAGTGTGGGACACATGGTGCGTGACAACTTCTCTCCAGTTGAATCGGCTGAATGACTGAGTGCGTGATTGGAAATGTGTGTGATACGAATTCAAAAAAATGGGAGAGTTTGAAAAATCACTCAAATCCAATTCTTTAGTGTTATCAACAAATGTGTCCGGGCCATATTTGTAGGATAAGCAATACGTGACCTTTTGTCACAATTGCTTTGTTTTACTCGGTGACGTATGAAAGGCATGCAGGTCTACAGGGGGCAACTGCTTTTCATTTCATCACTTTTCAGGAGGCACACGGCACTTTTTTGATGAGATTTAAAGGTACCAACAACCTTTAAACAATAACAACATTTATTTATATAGCACATTTTCATACAAAAAGTAGCTCAAAGTGCTTTACATAATGAAGAAAAGAAAAAATAACAGACAAAATAAGAAATTAAAATAAGACAACATTAGTTAACATAGAAAAGGAGTAAGGTCCGATGGCCAGGGTGGACAGAAAAAACAAAAAAACTCCAGAAGGCTGTAGAAAAAAATAAAATCTGTAGGGGTTCCAGGCCACGAGACCACCCAGTCCCCTCTGGGCATTCTACCTAACATAAATGAAATAGTCCTCTTTGTAGTTAGGGTTCTCACGGAATCACTTGATGCTGATGGTCATACAGACTATCCATCATTGTTGGAACATCATGGTACTTTGAGTAGATGGTGGCGGCGCAAGTAGTAAACATAGTTATCTACAAAGGCAGCCATTCCAGAGTTTGAAGAATAAACACTCCAAACACACTAGGTGTGAAAACGCATAAAATCAATGCCATGCCAGTGGGCGAGTGTGTGCCCAGTGACTTACAGGTGTCTACCATGCCAACAGATTCATTCTGGATTAGCCCACTCATGCACTGTTAACACGCACTTGAGGATTGTTTATAAGTGATGCCTTGTTACTGCACTTAGGGACCTCCCTACCTTTAACTTGAGTTAGACACATGGGTGACCCCCCTAGACCACAGGTGTCGAACTCCGGTCCTCGAGGGCCACAGTGGCTGCATGTTTTCATTCTAACCATCTTCTTCATTAGTGAGCTGTTTTTACTGCTAATTAACTTCTTTTGTTTTAGTTTTAATTAACTTTGACTCAGGCCCCTTAATTATCTCTTTTTCCTTAATTAGTAGCCAAACAATAATGAAACCTCAAACAAGCCACAATATGACAGAAAAAAACAGAAAAATCAACAGATTTGGAAATGTCTGCTGTGGCAGAATGAGAGCAGCAACAAGCCATTGGAATTAAATAACGGGCTTAATTAGCAGCAAGAATCAGCTTCTCATTAAGAGACTAGTTGGAGTTTGAAATCCCAGTTTAGCTGGTCATCTGTTGGTTCGTTTCATGTCTCATTTCTGTTTGGCTGCCATTTAATGAAGAAACAAATCAATTCAGAGGACTGAATCCTTAAAAACAGGGCTATTAAAATGAAGGGAAAAGGTGTTAATTAGCAGTGAAAACTGGTCGCTGATTAGGAAAAGAGTCGGAATGAAAACCTGTAGCCACTGCGGCCCTCCTGGCCCGGAGTTTGACACCCCTGCCCTAGACCCTGGAGGCTGATACCCCTATAAACAACATGTAACTCCTTCCCGTGCTGCCTTCTATTGGAAGTGGCCCTGCTCAGCCACTAACCCAGTGAGGAAGAAGGGTCTACCTGCCCACATCAGGTGCTCAGTATTACAGCAATTACACAAGATGGCTGAACAAAGTATTGAAGTTTAAGGCAAAGCAATATTGAGCAGCCAAAAAAAAAAAATGAACAACAGAAGCAAACTCTAAATACAACACCCTAAATACACCCATGTTTCAAAGTCAGAAAGCTTACGAAATACTCGATGTAAAGATAAGGAAGATGAAGAAGCATCAGGGAGGGAGGAGGTCTGAGTCAGGCTGACACACGGACAGTGTCACTCCGGTCCAGCTGAGTAGAGTCTCTCCCTCACCTTTAGGTGGTCTGTCCTTCGCCGTATTTCACATGGTGCACTGGACCCCGTGTTGTTACACGGAGCTAATTGGCTAACTACCGATAGCTTTGATCTCGAAAGTACTCCATATCTTGTCAGGAGTGTTTGTCTGTACTGTTTCCATTTCCTTTGGGGTAGATCCTCCCAACTGGCATTGTAGGGCAGTCATTCTAAGCTAAGGTTAATGTGAGTTAGAACATCAGGAAAAAAAGACTTGGATAAAATACATAGAATTGTAAACCAAAAAATGAAGGCGATTCCCATAGTCATTGCTGTATGTATGAAGCCTCTCGTTCAAGTTCATAAGCAGCTCATCGCTGGACATCCTATAGACAAGGCCCGATTGTGGCTTACTTTTCAATCTAGTGCCTGTCGTCCCAAGATGGAGAATATACACGCCATAACACCGCTATATCCAGGCGTACAGTCAGGCTGGGCTCCTGCAACCTGTGATGATCTAATCAAGTGACTGACTATCTCTAGTACCCACTCTTCTATTTTTAGGACCCATTTATTTTTAGGGTGGCAGTGTTCTGGAGCATACTGTGAATCCCCACTGGGACTTGGCCTGCATGTTTCTAATTGTTTGAAGGTCTGACCTGCAGAGGCCCTTTACATTGCTGCATCCACTATGGGGAGCCTGCAGAAGTACGTTGTGCTGTTAACATGATGATGAATTAGAAAATCCTAGCAAGTTGTCTGCGAGACTGTTTCATTATGATGTTTTCTTAGGTAAGCATTTATTTAGAACAAGCCAGGGAATGTGCATAATGTTTGGGTGCGTTCGGCGATTTAGTTAAGGAAAGTTGAAATATTTACTTTATTTACTTCATCAAAGAGTTAGTTAAATTTGTGTTTATTAGGTGTGTGTGTGGTTTTTTTTCCTTTCTTTTTTAACAGTGTATTATATTTTCGGAAGTAACAGAGAATAGAATAGAATTGCAATATCTTTCTATTATAATAAAAAAAGTCTTGGGAAGAGAGACGAGACGTGACTTTCTCAGGGAGACACTTTCACGTCACTGTGAGACTTGACGACTTTGTGCCAAGAGATGTAACCACGCCTGGGACTGGAAATAAATGACAGAGTAGAAGACAAAGTAGAATGTCGTAAAGAATTCAGAAACGTTGGCGCGATACACATGCAGAGCAGGTTAGAGTTAATGATACGAGGGCAATCCCAAAAGTAAGGTCTCCAAAGCGGTGGGGACGTAGAGAAACTGTTCATACGGCTGTTGGCCACACTGTTGTGATTGGTGCTTCCTCCACTCCCAAACAAGCATGTGCGGCTTCGCTGGGATGCTCAATCTTGGCTTGGCAGCCCTTGAAAATGGAGCTCCCGTTGAACGCTACCGCCAAGTGCGAAGTTTGCACAGGAGACCGTCAATTTCCGACGAGACAGTCGCGAAGGTTGAGGAAAACATGCGTAAAGATCGGCGGTTGGAACTTCATCACCCACCCACCTTATAGTCCGGACTTGGCACCCAGTGACTACCACCTGTTCCCTAAGTTGAAAGAACATTTGTCTGGAAGGCGATTCTGCTCCAACGAAGAGGTGAAAGATGAGGTTCAACGCTTCCTGAAGGACATGGCGGCGAGCTGGTATGACATGGGCATTCTAAAACTACCACAGCGTCTCCAAAAATGCATCGACCGAAATGGCGATTATGTAGAAAAACAAGTAAGTCTTTAACCTTTAAAATGATGTAAACATTATAGGAAATAAACGGTTGTTTGTATTTCTAAAAAAATAGGAGACCTTACTTTTGGGATTGCCCTCGTAGTACGAAAATTCGAAAGTCTCAAACTAATAGCAAAGATTGCATTACTGCAAACGGAAATTATTACTCGATGAAATAACGGAACAGCGAAAAGAGATTGAATATATTGTTCGGATTTAAAGTTTAAGTCAGAGACTTGTAGGTTGTCTAATTCGTGTTGCCATCAGGGAGAAGTAGTGCTTCTTCCCAATGACGAGGCGATTCCATGAGAATGAAAAGATTTGTTGTTTGGTGAAAGTGAAATCCCGCGAGACAAGACTTTATGCAAAGAGATTTGGAAAATATCCCGCCCACATCTAAAACATTTACCATCACGCACACGGTTCAGTCATTTCTCATTTGTGTGAATGCTATTGTCGGACACAGTTCGTGTAGAGAGAAAGAAACGATATTCACTCACGGGCAGTTATACGTTGAATTGTCGCAATGTAATTCCAAACACAGAATCAAAATTCAATGCCATATTGACGAAAAGGTAAAAGCGAAAAGAGCTCAAATATATGGACATAGGTGATTTGACAGAAGTATGGAGATGTTGTTGGGATTTAAACTTCTTTTTCTGAGGGCACCTATTGGTTTACTCTTTTATCATATGGGTGTCCTTTCCTACATAAGGTATGGTCTGAAAATGGTCTCAAAAATAGGGTTCTTTGGGTCTAGAAGGTCAAAAATAAGGGGGGGGGGCACCAAAATGTTTGAGGTCTTACATGACTAGACATGAAGATGAAATAATAAATAATTCTTTACATTTATATAGCGCTGTTCTCACAACTCAAAGTGCTCTCCACACAGGGAGGACCTGGGAAGCGAACCCACAATCTCCTTACTGCAAAGCAGCAGCACTACCACTGCGCCACCTGTGAGGATATGGCATCTCATATGTGGGGGTTAAAGAGGTGCAAGACTAAAAAAAATAGAATTGATGTGAAAGTGTCTATAAGTACTTATTCTGAACAAACAATGTTTTGTTGGTATAAACGCACTCAGACAGGCTTGTGGTGTCTGAGATGGCTCTCATACACAGCAGGTTTGGTAAAAATAGATTTTTTTTTTGTACCGTTGTTAATTGCTGGATGTCGAGAGCCTGTGGCGAATTGTAGTTCATATTTGTTAAACGTAAAAATTTCTGAAAGAAGTATCCAGTGACGAGTGAAAATCTGTGGTGATGCATTATGAAAGCAATCCTTTGCCCAGGAAGGAGACCACTCTGCCTGTCACTCCTCGCCTCAAATGGTTGCTGTAGGGTGGCACAGTGGTGCCGCTTCGCATTTGAGTTTGCAGCCCCAAAGAATCCCATCTTTCCATTGCTGTCCACTCCTGCACTAAATTGGACCTAAAAATGAGATTAATTGGGGGTTCAGGAAATGGATGGCAAGATAACACAAAAAAGTGTCTTTTTGGCTCCTTTTCTCAGTTTCCCCCACAGTCGGACCTTCCCAGTGACTCTTAACCACCAAACAAGTTGACTTCCCTCCGTGAAAATTGAAAGGGTTAAGCTGTCTGCTGGATGGCCAAGGGTTGTTTGCCTTGTAAACAGGCTGGCGTGTTGCATAGCAGCGACATAGTTGCTTTCTTTCGGGGCCCACAGGCTGGTATTTACTGAACGAACTGAGCTTCCTGGTTTCAGGTGAGGAGGAGGAAGCTGACGGGCAGTTGGTCGGTCCATCTGTCTGTGGATTCTGGCTTTACAAGCGCACGGTGATGTAGCCTCCAGTCACGGCTCCATCCATCTCTTCTCTTGTGTGACTTTGCTGCAGCGTGTCTTAACTTGTCCCAGTGAAGCGTGGGAAATGCACAGGCCTCCTGGGCTCACGTCTCCAGGTAGCTTAGCAGGAGGCAGGCCTCCTACCCAAGATGCGGAGCACGTCGGCCAAACCAACAAGTTAGAAAACAACGCATCTGCCTGCCCGCTGACCAACCTCATGGGGTGTGCAGTAAACTTTATAGGCCCATTGTTGTCACGTGTGTGGAGTTCAGTGAAATTCTTCCTTTGCTGATTGACGTGCAACGTGTGACCATGATTAGTGAGCAGGGCAAGCTTGCGTCTTGCTTAACGGAAAAATCTCTGAGCCCCCTTTGTGTGTTTGTGACCACTTTCACCTCCCTAACACCCGATGTCTTTGCACCAGTTCAACCCGGCCTGTTACGTGACAGCTGTTCTTCCCCATGTGCCATCTAAAAACATCTCAGTATGTTTGGTGGAGGCCTGATTTTTTTTCATCCCATGGTGGTGGTTTTTGCCTGCTTGACCTACCTTTACGACAAATGTCACAAACGGCATGTACTGGCAAGGGGGATGAGACAGAGGAGAGGAGTCAGGAGGGGGACATTGAGAACTGTCTGCAGCTCATTAGCAAAACCAAGGAACTAAGGTTATTGACTTTGACGGCACCGAAGAGCCTCTGTGTCTAGTCAGGGAGTGGATTTAGATGTGAGGTGATGCACTGCTGTAAATGCTTGGGTGGGTGGCGGGGGTTCTATATCAATGGACATGCTGGACCAGTCTAATAACACAGAGGAACCATTTAAGAAAGGGCAGAGCAGGCTTTGTTCTCAAGAGACTGCGCTCCTTTATAGGGCAGTCATTTATATTTAAACTTTTGACTTTAGTGTCAATGCCAGCTTTTGTACCTCAATACCAGGGCACCGAAGAACCCAATCGCCCCCTCCCCATATCACTCCATCGTCCCTGATGCCTTTCACGATTGTGCACCTTCCCAGAGAGCAGCACATTTGTGTACCTCTTTTCCTTGATGCAAGTCAAGCAGCAGTTTCCCTTTGAATTCACCAGTTCATTGAACCACTTGGGGGATTTGTTTGGTGGGGTGTGTTCCACCATGGATTTTCCACCTCATATGTCGATGGTTTGGATTGAGGAGCTTGGAGTGAGTGGTAGGCCCCCCATGAAGTTTGTAGTACATTAGACACCTGAAGAACGAGGAGCTGAGCCCAAGGTCATTGAACACTACCGACAGGGCTTTAATTTGTAAACAAAAAGGTTGTGTTACACGTATGTTGCGTTTAGATCAAATTTGAGGTACTCTGAAGATATACAGAGGCCCAAGAGCCCTCACATTACATGTTTTGTTTATTTGGTGAAACATAATGCTTAAAATTTGAAATTGACAATCGTCAAGTGTACTATACTGCCTAATATTGTGCTGGACGGTTTAAAATTACAAAATGCGGAATTCCCGAAATTGAAGAATATCAACCGCAACTTGATAAACAAGCTCTACATTTCCACAAAAAAAGTTATGTAGTCCCACAAAGGAAACCGTGCTTAATTTGATTTCATTTTAAAGAAAGTGCCACATTTTTTTGCATGTTTTCATCAAATGCAGTCTTCCTATTTTGTTCTTCGCTTTGAGTGTCAATGGCTAATCGTCGTCCTCGTAACAGCCGTGAGTTATCGGCTCCCAATCATGCAGTTGTTGTGCTTGCCAGTTGTCTTTAGGTCCGCTCACAAGACCTGCACCAATTATATGTGACATAATAAATACGGTAAAAGGAGTAGATAATTAAACTTTTTACCTGATCATTTGATTGACTATTGAAGTAATTGTAATACGTTTTTTAAAAATTTTAATTAGGTAAATACTTCAAGTAAACTAATTTCCTTTTTTAATGCACATGTAGACAAGTGGCCATGCCTCTAAAAGCTCCGACATTAAAGGAATACTCTCCCAAAAATGCATTTTTAAATAGTTTATTCAAAAATAAATTATCCAAAATACATTTGTTTGGCATGCTGTGTGCATACGCCTGGACATCTGACATGTGGATTAGGCGACACAACCTTCTTTTATGGATTTTTTTAATGATTTGCTGTTGTTCGATTCAACAAAGCCTATTGTTTGAATTTTTTTAATCTCCGTTTTGTGTCTTACATTTTTTTTTTTATCTCCTTTCTCCACAAAAACATGAGATTACACATTTTTCTCGGTCATCACCACAAAAAACATGCAGTAAGAGATACAACCTCTCTATTATATTAAAGTTTTCCATTGTGTCTGCGTTAGTCAGCCTTGACCACTCCCCTCCACACCGCTCGGTCAGTCATTTCTCCTACTGCATAAATCCTCCCTCCGTCCCACCACGTGACACACTCAGTGCTGCTAACCCACCCTTCAACGCAGTCGGTTATGATGGCAAGGCAGAAATTATCGATTCAAGAATGTCAAATTTTAGACCGCAATAGAAAAAGAGCGGCGAGAGCTGATAAAGAACATCGAAACAAGAAAATGAACAAAAAAAGATCTGCATATAATAAAAATCAAGAACAAAGGAAATTGTCCAATAAATGAGAAAGAGAAACTATCCTGAACAATATGCGAACAGAAATGTAAAGAAGCAACATTTATACAATGTAAGTTAGAGGATAAAGTAATTCATAATATTGTTTTTGATAATGTAATTTAATTTATTTACTTTACGTTTTAGTTTTTTACTTTTACTTTTTACTACATTTTATTATTCATTGTTATTTAAAATAGACAGTTTGGTGAAACACTCAAGTAACTGATTTTCTATTCGTAATAACTGAGGACCAAACCGTCTTCCTCCCACGCCCCACATACTCCTCTATATGCCAACCCTTTAAATACAATCACTTTCTGTAATGGAGGAGCGCCCCAACGGCCTTCAAGTGGCTCAATCGCGAGACAGAGCCCACCCCCAGGGGCTGGTTAGCGAAGAGAGCAGGGGGCACAGCCCCCTAGTAATGGTCATTTTTGGAACTGTCACCAACTGTTTTTGTTTGTAGTGACAGCCAAGAAAAATGTTTAACCTCGTGTTTTCATGGAGAACAGAAGTGAACAAAGTTCCTGGTACAATGGTCTTCAACAAGGCCTACTGTACTGCTTTATCTCTCTATTATAAAAAAAAATATTGGAAGGTTGGAAGGAGACGAGACGTGATTTTCTCTTTCACGTCCCGCAAGATGAGTCTTTGTGCCAAGAGATTTAACCAACGCCCAGGGCCAGAAATAAAACAGTAGATGACAAAGTAGAAAGTTGTGAAGAATTCAAAAACGTTGGCGCGATACATATGCAGAGCATGTCACAGATAATGGAGGTACAAAAATTCAAAAGTCTCAAAAAAAGGATAGTAAAGATCGCATTAGCACAAACAATTGGAAATTATTACTCTGAAATAATGGAACAGAGAAAAGAGATCGAATATATTGTTCAGATTTAAACTTTAAGTCGGAGACTTGTAGATCATCTAATTCGTGTTGCCATCAGGGAAAAATAAGTAGTGTTTCTTATTTCCTTTCTTATCTTCTTATTCCGCGAGAATTAAAAGATTCAAAAAACGTTGGCGCGGTACACATGCAGAGCAGGTTAGAGATAATGGAAGTACAAAAATTTGAAAGTTTCAAAAAGAGAATAGTAAAGATCGCATTAGCTCAAACAAACGGAAATTATTACTCTGAAATAACGGAACAGCGAAAAGAGATCGAATATATTGTTCAGATTTAAACTTTTAAGTCGGAGACTTGTAGATCGTCTAATTCGTGTTGCCATGAGGGGAAAAAAAAGTAGTGTTTCTTCCCAATAAAGAGGCGTACAGTGGAACCTCGGTTCACGAATGTCTCGGTACATGTACAAATCGGTTTACGACCAAAAAGTTCACCAAACTTTTGCCTCGGTTCATGACCACACACTCGGTATACGAACAAGCCAGTTTCCCTTTCGGTTTGTACATGTTCAGTCTCTCCGAGCAAGAGAGAGAGGAGCGAGAGAGCACGACACACACACACACACACACACACACACACACGCACACACAGGCAGCACGAGAGAGAGAGCGCTGGACGCATAAGGTAGGAAGGTGGTTAAAGAATGCATTGGGCTTGACTCTGTTTTCACTTCTGTTTACAGCGATTGGTTCGTAGCGTGCATTGTTGGAATGTTACTTTTCTTGGTGGTTTGAAAAAATCCGTAATTTAATAAATGTTCATTTTTTTCCCTGTGCTTAAAACTCATTAAAAAAAAAAAAAAAGTGTTTTTAGCCAGCGGTTGGTAGCGTTATAGCGCGAACTATTGCAGTGTTAGTTTTCTCTGTTGTTCAAGGTTTTCTCAGTGTTATTCAATGTTTTTACATTTAGTTTACTATTACACTGTGCATTCTATGGTTTACTTAACTATATTTGTGCTTAAAAACTTAAAAAAAAAAAAAATAATTTATATTTATATACAGTTCGTATGGTCTGGAATGGATTAATTATATTTACATACAATCCTATGGAGGAAATTTCTTCGTTTCACGACCAAATCGGGTTACGACCAGAGTTTTGGAACAAATTATGGTCGTGAACTGAGGTTACACTGTATCTGCGAGAACTAAAAGATTTGTTGTTTGGTGAAAGTGAAATCCCACAAGAGAAATCATTTTTCATTTGTATGAATGCTATTATCAGACACATTTCTTGTAGAGAGAAACGATATTCACTCACGGGCAGTTATACGTTGCGTTGGCACGATGTAATTCCAAACACGGAACCAAAATTCAGTGCAATATTGACGAAAAGGTAAAAGCGAAAAGAGATTGAATGTATGAACGTAGGTGATATGACAAAAGTGCGTTGCGCGAGATGCAGATTGTGCGGCACGGGAGCAATTGCAAGCCAGCAGCTGATCGAGCAAAGAGGAGGTTAAAAAAAATATATATATTTTGTTTCCCGTTGTATCACCGTTTAAGAGGGGGTTTCGGAGGAGCGACTGCGTCTCCTTGGAGTGCGCTCAACCCCTTCTTAACAACGGGAGCGGCAGAGTTGGGGGGTTAGCTAGCAAAGCAAGCAGGGGGCAAAGCCCCCTAGTATTATATGAAAACATCCATACGGGGGAAAAAATCCAGTTACTCGTATTGTATAATTTACTTATCAGTTGTTCAAGCATATGCTCACAGCAAGCAAACAAATGCATTTTGGCCAAAATATCGTTACATGAACCACCTCCAGAAAATGCTCTTGTGAATGGCTGGGGAGTGCGCTGAAATGGAGTCGAGCTTTTGAAAGGAAGACCTGCCTCTCCCATCATTTGTTGGTCATTAAGCTGCAATGCCATATTTCTCATTTTTTCAAGGCAGTTTATTAAAATGCATCGTTGACCTGACCTTTCTGCTTGTTGAAGCACCTCAGAGGCTTTCACCTTATCAAGCTTCTTTCCTAATTTTTCATTTTTGTCAGACCACACTGATAGGATGTGAAGCACCATGTCCAATTAATGAGCCATTACTGGTCAGGACTGATCAATGAATGACAAGGGAGTCCGGTCTTCAATTCCATAGCTTAATCTCATTTGAGCACAGTCACCAGCTGCTCACAAAGGAGATTTTCAAAAAGTGGATTATTTAACAATATTTTTGTTAAATGTTTGTTTATTATATGTGTTACTAACTGTCCCCCGTTGCTCCACCTGCGTAGAAGTGAAACAGAACAGTGAGGAGGGCCATGCCGGCTCCCCACTCCTGATGTCACGCTTACCCCTCCCCTTGGCCTGCAGTCTCTGTCTCAGATTAGTACGAGTGTATCACTCCTACAAGCAAACTATGACTCTTAGCGCGATGACAGAAGTCGCAAAATCAACTGGAATGTTCAGGCAAATTCTAGAAAAAAAACCTGATCTAAATACATTAAGTAGTTCTCTCGTTCGCTAGCTAAGCAGAGGTAAGAAACACCCACCAAAGCTGGCATGTGAATGAGGAGGTCCTCGGCCCACTGTGTGTCTATCGGATTCACGCAAATAAATCAGTGCCACAAGCAAACTATGATACATAGCGAAATGAAAGAAGTCACAAAATCAACCAGAATGTTCAAGCAAATTATAGAAAAAAACCCAATCTAAATCCGTTAAGTAGTTCTCTTATGCTTGTAGCTAAGCAGAAGTAAGGTACACACCCTGAGGCTGGCGCATGAGTGAGGAGGGACCCGCCCCCCTCCCCTCGGCCCACTGCATTTCTCTCTGATTTGCACAAGTAAATTGCTGACGCAAGCGAACTATGATACATAGCGTAATGAGAGAAGTCGCAAAATCAACCAGAATGTTCAAGCAAATTCTAGAAAAAAGCCCAATCTAAATCCGTTAAGTAGTTCTCTTGTGAAAAGCGGTCGAACAAACAGATGTTGGATTTTATATATATATATAGATAGATATAGATGAAGGTTTGTGTTTATTTTTTATTTTTTGTATATTTCATTTTATGTATTTTTCTTGGATTGTTTTTCCTCTTGTAAAGCACTTTAAGTTACATATATTATATAAAAATGTGCTAGAGAAAGAAATGATGTTAGAGGGGATATCATGATACCAGAATTTTTATATTCAATTCCAACCCCATTGAAATTTTACGATGCATGATACTTATTCAATACCACGGCAAACAAATATCCCATTCAACGTCTTTTTGTTAAAGGGACCTCCATTATTCAAGTGAGCAATATTGTTTCTTTTTCTATAATGGAATATCAAATATTGAAATACTAACAATAACACTGGCTTTAAAATACTGGCATATCCATCAAGTAGTTACCCAACCGTCATTTAAGGAAACTAGTATTGACATTCATAAATATCCAAATACAATGCAGGGCTTGAATTTTTAATGTGTGTAGACCTCAGGATTTGTCCAGTGTAACAAGAAGTCCGGGGGGACGTTATAACACGGGATTTCAAGGTAGAGTTTATAAAGGATGATATCGTGAAGGATTTCCTGATTCATTTTGACACTAGCTGAGCTCCCTGTCCAAGACGGGTTGAATTCCCAGTAATAGTTGTAGACCTCCTGTTTTTGATTGTCCATTTGGTCTGGTATATTTATACGCGCTTGATCCTGTTCCCTCACAGCTGATGTTTCCTCCTCGTATAGAACTGCCCATTTTTGCCACATTGTTTGTCGATCTGACCACTCATGTAGTCAGAGTGTTTTGCTGTGGATATGTGACAGTAGTGGTTACCGCATTAGCCTTTGATTTTCTGACGTGTGTCTTTTCATTATGTTCACTCGTTCTTTTTCTCCATGTGAAGTTATCACTCATTAGCATTGCAGCTATAAACTTTGTTCACATGCAGGAAAGTGACTACCGCTCTGCTGTTGTCGGCATGTAATGTAAGACAACTGAATAGGCTGATTAGATGCATTTTCTTATGTTTAGACCCTTATTTGCAATTTTTATTATTATTTTTGATTATTTTGACCTTTCTACATCTTTTGCCTTTTTTAAAATTTTTCCTGCTAACCCAACCAACCAAATGAACACATGCAGACACTAGTCCTTCTATTAAGGTGGATGTGTAGATTCCAAATTTATTCTCCGACATTTTCTCTCCACAAGCACTACTTAAAATCAGTATTACTAATAGTGTTTGTTAAATTCGTAAACTCCGGGATAATTTTGGATATTTTTTATTTAAACAATCTCTTTAAATAATTGTACTTACTTTTAAAAATCTGGCTTGTCATAGAATCACACAGTCGGATTTACGGCATTTGTAATTGTAAAATTTCTGTTTGCATTATTAGCTGGTTAAATAAACTTGCTCAATAATAATGTTTAACAGAGGAGTCAAATTAATTCAAATTTAAAGGTTCACAGACTCCTGATACTTTAATTGGTCAAATCTTGTGCTTCTTTTTTTTTTTTTTAATATTTGGCCAGACTGCCTGGTTTGAAGTCTGCCTTGTCAGCTTTGCAGTATTCCGTTATTTCAGAACTCTTGTCAAATTCCGTTTGTCGTTCTGTTTTTAGAGAATCTGATAGGAGCAATCAGACTGTGGAATTGAGCATTAGGTCAATCTGGACGAGAAGACGCCATTCAGCCTAAAGAAGCCTTCCAGTCCAATCCACTTAATTACTCCAAAATAACATCAAGTCGAATTTTAAAGGCCCCTAAAGTCCTCCTGACCCGGGACCTTACTACTTGGTCACGTATTCCATGTGTCCGTGGTTCTCTGTGTGTCGTCTGTGACGATGCGGGTTCAGCTTTATGCTCCCATCTCGCTTTTGGGAGCTTTTGAACCCGACACCTTTGGTAATGTATCCGGATGAGCTGGACAGTGAGGACACCAATGAAGCAAGGGGATAGTGTAAAAGGGGCAAGAGTGTTTTTATTAAAAACAACAAAACCAAAAATAAAAATAAATAGTGCAGTGGTTCAATATGTCAAATAAATAATCCATTAAAGCAGTGAAGAATGTGGAGGTTAAAATCCTTTAAAAATGAGGTTAAACCAATGGCTAGAAGCAGTCCCTTAGAAACAAAACCCGGTGCCTTCTACTACTGGCAGCTCCCCTGCTTCTTCTATCCGGGCCGTGCACCAGGGGAGTCACCCTACCTGCAGCTGACCTTCTCGTTCGAGTCTGTAGCCTTGTGGTCCCTGGCTCCGTAGGGCTCTCCAGACTGACTTGGGTTCCCCAGCGACCAGGGTGCTCACACTGGTGCTTCCACCTCCCAAGCCTCCTAACTCCCGCTACCTTATATGACGAGCCAACCACCCTCCGGTCACTCCTGCTCCTCCAAAGTGCTCAGCAGGAGCAACCACTTCGTGCTGTCCCCTGGGTGTCAGCCAAACACCCTGCTAGGGCTCACTTCCCAACTGCCTTCTCTGATCAGCAAGCCCACCCTCTCTCTCTCTCTCTCTCTCTCTCTCACACGCATGCACCGACTCCTTTGCTTCCAGCGTTTTCTTCTTTCACCTCCTCTAACCTGCGTTCTTTCGCTCATCATTCTCCCCCTCCGCACTAATGCTTATCCTATTTATTATGGGGACGTGGCACAGGTGTGGCAGTTAGCAGCTCTCAGCATCAATTATGGATGCGGGCGATTCCCCACTTGTGCACTTCAGCAAGGAAATGCCTGCATCACGTAGCGTCCGAGAACCGCTCCGGCCACACTACCACGCCATCTCAATAAGCCATGACTGCGGCGATTATTTAAAAACTGGCCTTTTCATCTGAGCTATGGACCCGCTATACCACAAAGACAAACTTCCTAATGTTTGTGCAGAAGGCTGCATACCAACTCAGAATTAGAAATCTTAGCCATTCAAATATATGACATTTGCTTTTCCTACGTGCAGCACATTTTAGGAGTTGTACACCAAACGAATGCCACAAATGTAGTGTTTGCAGATTCGTATTCAGCCATGGAGTGTGCCATTTGTCCATCCTGCTAACTGTGTGTGTCGTCGATTCAGCATTTCTGTTAACGCAGTCCATATTTAATCAATAGGTATGTAGGCTTTGTGCTTCGAAGCATTGAAACAATGAGTTTTATTTTGCTATTAACAAACGGTGTGTACAAGCCAAAGTGCCTCTTGATTTGAAAACCATCTCGGGTTTTTTTTAACTTGCTACGTCTGTTTTTAGCATTGCAATTCCCTACAGTCCTATATGCACAATTTGGGATGCGTGTGAGGTTTCCCCCTTGACCTTCAATTGTATATGCCAGTTAGAAAATGAGTGGCTGCTCAGACAGATATCTGTTAACATGCTTACTGTAAATGGAGAATGAATGCCGGGCACTCTGTCGGGCGCTGCATTAAGAAGCAATTCATCTCATCATCGTTTCATCTCCCAGCTCACTACTCATGCATCGCATCATTGCACAAATCTATTTCCGAATTTATTGCAGAATCAAATTAAGGTGGCAATAACGAAAGCGTGTGCATGTGTTTTCACTTTTGTTTTTTTACTTTCTCGCATGCAAAGTATAGGGAAATTATTATAATCATCCAAAAATTCAGTGTCGAGATTTTGATGAATCTTGATGTTTTAGACCTCCCTGACTTTCTTGTGTACAAAGTATGGGGAAAGTATTGGAATCCTCCAAAAATTCCATCAAGATATCTTGGCGATTCTTGATGTTTTAGACTTCCCTGACTTTCTCGTGTTTGAAGTGTAAGGAATGTATTGTAATCATCCAAAATGTCGATGTCAAGATTTTGACGAATCTCAATGTTTCAGACCTCCCTGACTTTCTCGTATACAAATTATAGGGAAAGTATTGGAATCGTCCAAAAATTCCATTTGTAGATTTTGATGAATCTCAATGTTTTAGACCTCCCTGAGTCCGAAAATACCGTTTTTGGAATTATGTCTGGGTATCTGTCTGTCTGTGTAAACACGATAACTTGAGTACGTTTTCACTTAGGTCAACTAAATTTTGCATGCAAGTATTAGGTAGAAAATGTTGATTTCTATCGCATTTTGGGCTGTTTCCGCTAACCGGAAGTGGTACTTTACCTGAACACATACTTGATTGTTTTTTTTATTCATGCAGAAGCAGAACTCGATTTATTCAACTTTACTTTTATAATGTTCAATACATTATTAATTTGCTTGAATTTTTTGTTGATGGTTCTGTAATGTACATAATATAAAAATCATTGTCTTGCAGTTTACTCCTCAAATATCCATTCTAATATCGGAGTATGCAAGAAAGTCAAGGGGAGACCACTCCCGATTTTTTTAAATAATGAGCACAATTCCCAGAATCGCATGCTGAAATTCTTCTACTTCAATTTCAAGGCATTTCCACACTCTGCTGTTTTTCTTCTCATCTTGTATCGTCACCACAGTGAGTCGTTTTCAGATGTAGTGTTTACTCACAATTTCTCACGGATTATTGTGCCTTTTGAAATAATTTATCTCTTTCTAGTCATGTGGGAGTGTAGTACCGAATATAAAAGTTAGTACTGATAAATTTTCTGAATTTTGGTATCGACTTGGGGCCAAAGTGTTCGTTCACGTGATACTCCTGGGTGTGAGTCTACGACTGAATATTTGTCTTATGGTTTATGCGACATGACTCAATTGAAATTGTTTTCATGTTCCTTTTGATATTGCCAGCTCTTTGTTCAGTGTCACTCCCCATAGAAGCCTGATGTGTCATGAATTTTATTCTCCATAATATTATGACGTTAGAAGTTTTTTTTTTCTCTTGGCTATTTCTACAAATTTTGTGGGGGGGGGTAAAAAAAAGTTATTTTGGGGTGGAGTTATTACTGTAACAACAAAAAAAAACAAGAATGACAGGAAAAGCAGGGTGAAAATCGTGACGATGAACATCCATAAAACCAAGACACAAAAAATACAAACTTGTCACCGTGTGTTTCAGTAACATTTTGTAAGGCAAGTTTTGTCACTTCTGTCCATCTCTTCAGTGTCCCCCTTGCCTACTCATCATTAATTGCCATTATTAGGGTAAAATTAAAAGAGCAAAGTCCACAGGAAAAAAGATGAACTAATGGAAGAATGACATGAGAGCGACAAATTTAAAGCTGTCACAGAAATGCAAATATTTGTACATCTCTCATAAAGGTAAACTTGCACCCCTGTTCTTTTTATAATAAGAAAAGGTAAAGGAGCTCAGGTAATTCAGCAGTGGGATTAAGTCAGAGGGAAAACGGATAGATAGAACTTTATTTGACCCCAGGGGAAATTTTGGCATTTTACAGAATCTCTTTAAATAAATAAATACATACATACATAAGTAAATAGGTAAATATCAAAGACATAATAGTGTTCTGAAAACACACCAGAATGACTAAGAATCAAGAAAATTAAAAAGAAAGAAAATTTCTGACTTGGCTGTCCCAGTCCCAGAGAGACAATCTTCAGGCCCGGAGTCTCACAAACTGTGGTCTGCCCGACAAATGGACTCACTGATTGGGAAAAACCGCCGACATTAAACTATGAAGGTTCTGGCCAAGAACATACTGTAGATGCTACTCCAGCAGTGACAACTGTGACCTTTGACTTGAACCGGACCTCCAAATGATGCTTCTGTCAGGAGGCTCTGAGTCTCTGTAGTGTGAGGAACAGTTGGGAAGGCTGGAGCAGAAGGGGCTTGGATTTCTCCGGGATTCCCATGCTTAGCATTATAGCAGGAGTTGTGACCTTTCTTGGTATTGAGGTTACCAGGACCTTTCCGGCCACGTGTCACAAAGGCTTTTAGATGAAAAGCAGAGTGACCATACACAGAGCCTTTCAAATAGCATCGTGCATCACCCATACTTCATTATTCATGATAAAACAGCAAATCTTCCATAATCGAACCTGCTTATCTAGTTCAGGGTCACAAGGAGCTGGAGTCCATCACTGAGCACAAAGCAGGTGCAGGTTTATCATTTTAACTCACACCCACATTGACTCGGTGCTCCTAAGGTGTCATCACATTCATACTTCCTGTTTTCAAAGCTTTACGACATCCTCATCATCTCCGATAAACACTGAAACATTAGCTGGTATTATGATTTGTGCAGAATGGATTCCTCCCAGGATGGTTGACTCAGGCCCGCTGTCCTGCCGCACCCAGCCCTGCAGCCGTTTCACCGCCCGTGTTACCTGTCAGGCCTGTGAAACTGCCCGTCACTCCAAATCCTTTTTTGAACTCCTGCTGATTCAACTTGACGCTGTCAGTCTAAAAAAAAAAAAAAAAAAAAAAAAAAGTATGGGAGGTCCATAAACAAATTGAAATCAGGGTGGGGGGTTTCAAATTGGTACTGGCCTTTGGCAAACATCTCAATAAAAAGGAGTCTAGTTCATGGTCACAGGGTGCTGGTGGAACCTGTCATGGCAGCATTGGGTTCAAGGCAGGAATGTCAAACTCACTCTTATATTTAGGGAGCAAATTTGGAATCGGGAGTAGCCCACGTATCTACGACATGCAAAATTCCACAAGAACAATGGACAGGCTTGGGCTTCTAATGCAGGACACAGGAGGCAGCAGCATTAACCACTGTGTCATCATGCTGCCCTTACATTAATTAGTGAAAATTGTTATGACTGAGCATTGTATTTTGTGTTCAATAACATTGTTGTCATGTAATGTGGGCTTTGGTGCCAGGCCGATTGTTACTCTGTTAGTACCTTTTTACATTTTTTTTTTTTTTTTGGTTTTAACATAATTTAAAAAATAATTTTATTTTAATTTCTGCCATTTTGTTCTTACTTGAGGACCAGCACCTTTTGATCTTTTGTTTGTAGTAGCCGCCACTTGACCACAGGAAGTGTGTGACAAGTGATGATGTCATTGCCACAGTATAAAGCTCGGTGCTGTGCACTTTCAGGTGGTCCAAGGTGGTCCAAACACAAGTAGCTATACAGTCGTGCGCCAGCTTTACGGCTTCATTTGGGACTTGCCATTTGGTGACATGTTGGTCACAAAGTATGCAGGGTATTACATTTGGGCCGGTGTGGGGTCACCAGTACACATACTTTAACTACCAGAGCAGAGCAGCATAAACCAATCATTGAGTCTTGGTGGCCGCTGGCCGAATACAAAAGAAGTAACCATGTGGAGAAGAGCCAATCGAACAAACCGTAATAATAATTAATCAAAACATGAGACCCTGTAAAACAGTAAAAATAATAACGAAAGACTTATTATTATTTGTGGGGCACTTATATCTTCCTGATGGAAGAAGAAAGTGTGAACCACCTGCACAGAACAGAAACAAAAAAGACGTGCCAACTGTGTGAAGTGTGGCTTCAAAAATAATTCTGGGGGGTACAGCCAATCAGTTCCCCAAAGACTGAGCCCAGGGATATTTATTATTTATTGATAGTTTGTGGCCATTTGTTGGGTGTCGCATCAGTGCAGGAAGGTACAGAGCTTCTCTCACGGCTTGTGTGCTGAGCGTATCGTTCTGTGGCTGGCTGTGCTGCCGCAGGTACTGTAGGTGACAAACAAAGGCGTACTCCCTGTAGCGGCTGGTCTTGGTAATTTCTAGAACATTACTACCCCTTTGTTTTATTAGGGCCCTTGGCCTCAGCTTTTTTCGGTCGTAATTTGTCTCTTAACTGTATTGAGGACTAATGAACCTCAGTCCCACGTATTTCTTGACATCAGCTTCTGTTTAGGGTTTGGTGCTTTGTATTTTTCTGAACACTCCATCCAATTGCGACATTTTATGTTACTTACCTGATGTTGCTGGTAGTGATGGCCCAGAAAAAAATTAATCTTGTGTTTTCATGGAGAACAAAGATTAAAAAAAAAATGAGATATAATACAAACCAATGGTGACCAATGCTTTACAGTGTGAAAAATGGCCATGGGAAAAAAATAAACAAAAAACACTGTCACGTTACTTGTGCAATCCAAATGTACAGTTGTCCAGTCTTATGTTCAAGACATGCAAACAACATGCATTTATTTTACTAAAATATTATTAAATAGAAACTATTGGAAAAACCATAAACAGGAAACATGTGAGACTGTTGTTCATTGACTATAGTTCAGCATTTAATACAGTGGTACCTCGGTGTACGTTAATCCGTTCCAGATCCTTTGACTTATACCAAACGGGACGTATACCAAACAGATTTTTTCCATAAGAAATAAAGGGAAAATGATTAATCTGTTCCCATGAAAAAAAAAAATCCTATTGTTATTGCCATATTATATACATTGATGGGGTTATATAAAATAATTTAAACACTGCTTAATACTAAAATACATAAATACAAAAGCAATTACAGTATATGAAATAAATTAAAATTTAACCTCACTTTACTTTTTAGTAAAGTCTTTGTTTGTCACAATCGTAGATACCATCGTTCTCAGCATACGGTATGCAGCAGCCATGTCCCGGATACGCATGCCACCTTCATACTTTTCAACAATCAATTCAAATTTATGCGAAAAAACACAAAATCACGTGAAAATTCACATAGTTATAGCGCGGGTTGTTCGCTGAATGCTAGCAACTGGCATACTTACGCTCGTAGGCAGCGTAGGGTAGTGCACGGTGTGATGATGCAGGTCTCTCCACGCTCCTATACGTCCTTACGGGGAGTCCTGAACCCGACAGCGTCGGTAATGTCACCGAGATGAGCTGACAAATGAGGGCAATTCTCAAATGAAGCCAGGGGATAGTGCAAGAATGCCAAGTGCTTTTATTTAAAACAAAAATCGGTGTCCAAACAAAAAGTACAGTACATCTGGTTTCAATAAATAATTATTTAATAAACATCCATAAAAACAAATGTTCTGTGGGGATAAAAACAACAATAAATAAATCCGATAAAATCCGAGGTTAAAAATGCAGTCTCACTCTTCCCGATCACAGCCCACCTGTGCAGGTGTGACTCGCTCCAATTACCTCATTAACTTCCCCATGGTTTTGCAATCACGCCCACGGAGAACGACACGGCTATACGAGTTAAAACCTGGCCCTTTTTTTGAAACCGCGGACCCGCTATACCACACGCGGTGTTCTAGCATGCGAGCCGTATTCTAAACAAAGGTCGTATACCAAGCAAAATTTTTCAAGTCCAAACAGGACATATACCAAGTTGGACTTATTCCAAAGCAGACGTATACCGAGGTACCACTGTACAATAATACCCTGTAGGCTGTTCGTGAAACTGAGGGACTTAGGACTCAACAACCGCCTGTGTACGTGGGTACTGGACTTCCTCACAGGCAGAACACAGGCAGTGAGGGTTGGTAACTGTGTTTCCAACACCATCGCCACCAACACATGAGCTCCACAAGGGTGTGTTCTTAGCCCCCTGCTGTACTCCCTCTACACCCATGACTGCACGGCCACGTGTTCCTCCAACACTATCGTGAAGTTTGCAGATGACACAGTGATACTGGGCTTTATCGCAAACAACAATGAGACGGCCTACATGGATGAAGTTGCGAACCTGACATTGTGGTGTCAGGAAAACCAAGGAGCTGGTGGTGGACTTCAGCAGGAGACAGCAGCGGGACTATAAGCCCCTCATCATTAACGGGACTCCAGTGGAAAGGGTGAACAGTTTTAAAAACCTGAGGCTTCATATCTCCGAGGACCTGACATGGTCTGAACACATCCAAGTTCAGACCATTTGGGCAAAGCGGAGACTCTGCCATCTCAGACAGCTTAGGAAGTTTGGGGTCTCTTCAGGAATCCTAAAGACTTTCTACTCTGGCGCTGTGGAAAGTATCCTGACACAGAGCATTACATCCTGGTTTGGAAACTGCTGTGTTCAGGACCTTAAAGCCCTACAGAGAGTCATCCGTGCAGCAGACCGCTACTGCAGGTCAGCTCTACCATCTATGCAGGACATTTACACCAGAAGATGCAGGACCAGAGCTCTCAGAATTATCAAAGACTCCTGTCATCCCAGCAATAGCCTGTTTCATCTGTTAAAATCAGGCAAAAGGTTTTATAGCATCCTGGCCAGGACAGGACAGAGAGACTCAGAAGAAGTTTCTATCCTCAAGCCATAAGACTGTTAAATCAGAACATGCCATCTCATCCATGACCTTCCACATACTTAGACTGGACTGTAAGTTGTACTATGCCGTCTACCCTTACCTTGTTTTGGAATTGGTCTGTCATTTAACTATGCACCTGTCTAACTTTGGTTTTGCACAGTAATCACTGCACTATTGCACCTTAACACTTAATTCTACTTTATTCACTTAATTTTACTTATTTATTATGTCCTATTATACTGTTATTTTTCAATCTAGCACTTTTTTGTTAATCTCACTGATTCTTATAACTTTGCACAAGCGGATCAGGATGCATTTCACTGCGTGTTGTCCTGTATAACTATGCATGTGACAAATAAAAAATCTTGAATCTTGAAACGCTGGTCACATGGGACTGAGCTTTAGAATTGAAGGTAAAATATTTGACCTACGAAATTATGTGAGCTTTTGGGTGGTTGTTGGTCAGATCTTCAATTCAGAAAGTCAGTCCCTTGTGACTTACAGGTCATTATAGTCACGTGTACCGAGTTGAGTGAAGTTCTTAATTGCATATGCCAATCCAAAAGCAACATGTCGCCACAGCTAGCTAAAGAGCTTTGAATGCCGGAAATGAAAGTTCAGTTCCCAGAGACAACACGCACCTAGAGGCTGGGGTCACATGATGTGACTTTTCTGGCGTAGCCTTCATTTTAATAATCTTGGCGAGTCGGAGGCCGTCGGCAGAGCGCTGTCATGAAGGTCGGCCGGCTGTGTAGTCTGACGTGACCAGTGACTCGCCCCTCAAACAGGTTTGATGTTGTCTTTAGTTGTAAGGGTGGCCTTGTGTGCATGAGAGCTGACAGCCAATGAATGCTCGTCCAGAATTACAATGCAAGGAGTCCGGAACACCCCACTTTGAACGTCAAAAACAGAACAAAAGCTTCTCTGTCTGATGTTCGTGTTTTACATTCCACTACAGAATGGAAAAAGTTGGGAGTGTTCTCCCTCAGACTTTCTCATATACTCCGATATGGGGAGGGATATTTGAGGAGTAAACTGCAAGACAATGATTCTATTTTTATATTATGTACATTAAAGAACCATCAACAACAAATCAAATCAAATTAATAATGTATTGAGCAATTATTATGAAAGTAAAGGTGAATAAATCGGACTCTGCAGCTGCATGAATAAAAAAAGTACCACTTCCGGTAGCAGAAATAGCTCAACGGTTGAAAGAAATTTACATTTTGTACCTGATAGTTGTATGCAAAATTTGGTTGATCTAATTGAAAGTGAACTCAAGTTTATTTGGTTTACACACACACACACACACACACACACACACACACACATACATAATTCCAGAAACTGTATTTTCAGACTCAGGGGGGTATAAAACATCAAGGTTCATCAAAATCTCGAGGTCGAATTTTTGGACGATTACAATACTTTCCCTACAAGGAAGTAAATCGGATGCAGAGAGGTCTAAAACATCGAGATTCATCAAAATCTCAAGGTCGAATTTTTGGACGACTACAATACTTTCCCTACAAGGAAGTAAATCGGACTCAGGGGGGTATAAAACATCAAGGTTCATCAAAATCTCGAGGTCGAATTTTTGGACGATTACAATACTTTCCCTACAAGGAAGTAAATCGGATGCAGAGAGGTCTAAAACATCGAGATTCATCAAAATATTGAGGTCGAATTTTTGGACGATTACAATACTTTCCCTATACTTTGTATACAAGAAATTAAAAAGGAAAAGGGAAGAGACTGCAGCTGAACTCACTTGTATCTGTTAACCCCTCATATAGCGCCAGCTCCATCAGCTATTGGCTGTGATAAAAATAGGGTCAGCACCACTGTCCTGGAAGGCAAGCGATGACTCAGTAAATGTGACGTGGGTTGCAGTTTTCATTTGTGTCCGGTGGTGACATCAGCAATGGCAGTCGGCAAGTCATCAGATACACCCTGTGTCCAGAATTCACGTAATGTGACATTTTGCTTAAGCTGGTTAAGTAAACTGTAGGAAAAATGTTGAAAAGGCCCAGTCACGCTACGATCTTTCATTGACATTACACTATCTTAGCAAGTCGGAGGAAGTTGTGCCGCACTCCCGTGAGTACCACTCATGCAGCTTGGCATCCCCAGAAACTCGGTCCGTCCAGTCTGAGATTCACCCTAAAAAAATAAAAACAGTTTTGATTTTCTCTTAAGTTGTAGGAGTCACACCTACAGGAACCCTGCAGTCCAACATTACAGGGCAGCAGCAGCAGCACTCACTCACAAAGCCGTTTTCATATTTCATTTTCTTCTGTTTTCGTCTTTCTACAGAAGTTTGCTTCTCAAGTCTAAGATCCAGTGTGGACAGAAGTCACTGCCCTCTTTCCTTATAAGATGGTGGGCTACTTTCAGGTTGTTTCATTGTAGCTTAGCATGACTTGCACTTGTGCTGTCCGCGCCACTCCCACACTCTCAACCATTTTTCATGGCTCATTTGCTTGCATCATTCCTCTTATTCAGTATTTCATCATGGCTTCTCTCTTTTTTTACTCACCAGAAACTTGATCTTGGTTGTTAATTGCCTTGTAAAGAATTTAACAGTTCACAGCATTTGTGCTGTTTTAGTTCCTTCATTATCACTTTACAAATTTTTGAAGTGCTGCTCTAGTGGTGCCAGCAGCTGGAGGGACTGAGTGAATAATGAGGGTGGGACATATCTGTCTCTTCATGCTAGTCGTCGTATGTCTCTGTGGACTCTTCTGTAGGAGGAAGAAGAGCAACACGCCCCGCTTGATGAAGGTGGGTGGTGCAGATGGAGACAGGTAAATGGAGGAGTGTGCTGTTGATGCTTTTCAATATCCCCCACCAATAAAGCTGCACTTTTAATTAAAAAAAGTTGGTGACACGGGGAAAATGATAGACGGGGTGCCGGAAAGTGTTAACATATCATTTTATAAAAGTGGAAAAGTAGAAGTGGAGGTGATGCAGATTTAAAAATCTGTTGTGTATTTGAATCCGAGATGTGTTCATGGGGAAAATGGAGCAGGTCAGTCTCGTCACAAAGTATTTAATATGTGGAGATACACAAATGTGCAAGGAACACACACACAATATACAGCAGGGATCGCCAAGTCCGGTCCTGAAGGACCACCGTGGCTGCAGGTTTTCATTCTCACTCTTCTTTTAATGAGTGCCCTGTTTGTGCTGCTAATTAACTTCTTATGAATTCATTTTAATTGAATTGCTTTTTTAAGATTTCTTCATCGTTCCTCTGAATTGCTTCATTTCTTTCCTTAAATGGTACCCAAACAGAAATGAATGTGAAGTGAGTGAGCCAACAGAAGACCAGCTAAGTCAGGGCCTCAAACTCCAACCAATTTAACTCCAACCAGTTGTTTAATAAGGTGCTGAGTCTTGTTAATTAAACCCGTTCTTTAATTCTGTGCCTTGTTGCTGCTTCCTTGGTGCATTAGCAGACATGTCCGAAATTGTTGATTTTCTCTTTTCTGTGAAAATGTTTTGGGGACCTGAGCAGTTCAACATTCCTGAGACCTTCACCTTTCTTTATTTTCAGATATTGTATGATGGACACCAGTTGTTTTGGCTCATTTTGAATCTCATGATTGTTTGGCTGCTAATTAAGGAAAAAGAAACAATTAAGGGATCAGAGTCTTCAAGAACAAGTCAATTAAAATGAGTTCAAAAGAAGTTAGTTAGCAGCACAAACAGGGCACTCATTAAGAAAAGGGTTAGAATGAAAACCTGTAGCCACGCTGGTCCTCCAGGACCGGAGCTGGCGACCCCTGATATACAGGCGTATTCCGCTAATAAAGGTAAAGGACTATTGATGAGTGGAAGAACATCCAGGCATTTGACACCAGATACTCCAATGAAGTACCCAAAACATAATTAGCAAAAAATATTTAACATGTAGTAGTTGGTACTCTGTGATGGACTGGGGTCCATTCCAGCGATTGTTCTTCCCTTGTACCTGGTGCCTGTTGGGATAGGCTCCAGCTTCCCTGTGACCCTGTTCAGGATAGAGCAGGTTTAGAAGATGGATGGATGTCAGGTGGGTGATGTGGGTAATATGCAACAGGGACATTGCTTTCAATTATTGAAAGAGACACAAACACCCAATAAACATACATTTAAAAAAATAATTGATGTACAGTAGTTTGTAATCTCATTTATATCTATGAATATTTAAAGCAAAGTAAGAAGATACAAAAATATGTTTTTATGATAAAGATGCAGATCTATAATATGGGCTTTTTCCATCCATCCATTTTCCAACCCGCTGAATCCGAACACAGGGTCACGGGGGTCTGCTGGAGCCAATCCCAGCCAACACAGGGCACAAGGCAGGAAACAATCCTGGGCAGGGTGCCAACCCACCGCAGGACACACACAAACACACCCACACACCAAGCACACACTAGGGCCAATTTAGAATCACCAATCCACCTAACCTGCATGTCTTTGGAATGTGGGAGGAAACCGGAGTGCCCGGAGGAAACCCACGCAGACACGGGGAGAACATGCAAACTCCACGCAGGGAGGACCCGGGAATCGAACCCAGGACCCCAGATCTCCCAGACAGTTATACTCATCTCTCTATATATAAAGCTACAGTGCCCTCCAAAATGCTTGGGACAAAGACACATTTTATTTTGATTTACCCCACAGTCTGATTCGCAGTTTAAAATTACAAACCAAACAATTCAGACATGACTAAAGTGCACATTGTAGACTTTCATATAAGGGGATTTGCGTTCATTTTGGTCACTTTTTCTACACGGTCCTCCCATTTGTGTTAAATATTGTGATCCTAGGCCAAGAATGAGCTTCGCTTCTTCTGATTTTCTTTGGAAAGTGTCTTTGAAATCCTGTGAGAGAACACAGAGACATCCGTGTGCCTCTGATCAAGGGGATGTGATCTACAATAGGCTTTGTAAGGCCTTAAATTTTAATGGTTTGGATGTGCTTCCTGAAATTGTCTGCTTGCTTGCCTCCCTGTTCTCACCTCTGTAGATGGCTGGACACGTTTCTTTTGCTTGGACAAGATTGTGCCTATGTTTGGCTTGCCGTCTGCCACTCTCAGCTCTGCTTGCGTTTGTTTCTCTTTTTGTTGATCATTTGTGAATGGTGTTCAAGTTCTTTGCTTTGTTGTGATCGCTGAGCACTCTTTGACATTCGACTTTGCTGCCGAATAACTGACGGGGTATGATCTGGGTGAACAGAAAGCATCTGTCTCGCCGCTTCTATTGAAATTATACCTGCTCACCTCTGGGGCGCTCCAGTTTGTCTGCCTCGGAGGGGACGCAGGGAAAACGTGGTGGTTTTGTTGGTGAGAATTGGATTTCATCTGGCTTTATTTTCTGGGAAGGATACGTTTTTGGCCAAGTATGGATCAGATTGTCTCCATGTGGATTCAAGGGCGGTCTCTGGAGCCCACATATTCCAAGGTTCTGGAACAGTCTTCCACTGACTTTGAGATCAGCAGAATCTGTTATAGTAATAATAATTATAATAATACTTTACATTTATATAGTGCTTTTCTCAATACTCACAGCGCTCCCCACGCATGGAGGACCCAGGAAGTGAAACCACAACCTCCTTACTGCAAAGTAGCAGTGCTATTGAACTCGTTGGGTGTCAACTTGGGATGCGTTTGTTTAGACTGGCATTTGGGTAGTGCTGTCATCTGTGGGTGTTTTTTGTATTGTCATTGCTCTGTATTTTGTTTTAATATTTAATTTTATTATTAAGTCTTAATTTTCAGCACTGTGATAGGCACTTTGAGTACTGAGAAAAGCGCTATATAAATATAATGAATTATTATTATTTATAAATAAATTGTTACTTACAAGAAATTAGATTTTCAGACTGGCAAAGAGTCCTGTTGTTTAACATTGAATTTACCTGCCGGATCAGATCAATGATTTACATGTGTGTGAATGAGAGGGAGGTTAGAGGAATGGTGAGGATGAGGGGAGTAGAGTTGGCAAAGGTGGATGAGTTTAAATACTTGGGATCAACAGTACAGAGTAATGGGGATTGTTGAAGAGAAGTGAAGAAGAGAGTGCAGGCAGGGTGGAGTGGGTGGAGAAGATTGTCAGGTGTGATTTGTGACAGACGGGTATCAGCAAGAGTGACAGGGAAGGTCTATAGGACGGTAGTGAGACCAGCTGTGTTATATGGGTTGGAGACGGTGGCACAGGAGACAGAGCTGGAGGTGGCAGAGTTAAAGATGCTAAGATTTGCATTGGGTGTGACGAGGATGGATAGGATTAGAAATGAAGACATTAGAGGGTCAACTCAAGTTGGACGGTTGGGAGACAAAGTCAGAGAGGCGAGAGAGATTGCGTTGGTTTGGACATGTGCAGAGGAGAGATGCTGGGTATATTGTGAGAAGGGTGGTAAGGATAGAGCTGACTGGTAAGAGGAAGGTTTATGGATGTGGTGAGAGGACAAGCAGGTGTTGGGTGTGACAGAGCAAGATGACGAGGACAGGATGATATGGAACAACATGATCTGCTTAGGTGACCCCTAACGGGAGCAGCCGAAAGAAGATGATCATATTGAAGTATTAATGGTGACACATTTGCAGGTGGTTCGGCGGTTTCGGTTACAGCCACGAGTGCCTAGTGAGGCATTGGGCTCTCCTCTGTGAAGTGAGCTGCGGCTCGAGAAGTAGGTTAAGTCATCAACAGAAGGAGATCGAGGGAGGGTTAGGAAGAAAAGGCTCTCGTGGAAGGATCAGGCAGCAAAATGGGAAAGTTGCATTTGGAGATCTGCAGGAGAAGTGAGTGGGTTGGGTTAGTGATGAATGATGGGTCCAGTGGGGCAGGGTTCACTACCAGGGTGGATGCTACAGGGGTCTACTCCTGGCTTGATTGAGGGTCCTGACCACAACAGGAGATGGATGTCTTCTGTGGATGAAGAACTCCTCTTTCCGAGTGCTTCATTACAAGTCAACCTCATTGCTTCAGAGGCAGCAGAGTCTGAGGAACTGAGAAAGGGGGTTGAGAGGTTTGAGTATGCCGGGGATGGAAGGAGCGGTAGAGAAGATAACTTGAGTGTGTCGGTTGCCTTGTGATAGAAAGAGGCTTTGAACCCTAGAAAGCTAATAGAAAGACTGTTAGCGTTGTGGTGGAAACATCGACTGTCAACTTGAGAGGTGGATGGACAGCAGTAGAATCATTTATGAATCCCTGTAGCTGGCTTGTGGAGTAAGAGGAGGCACCGACACAATCATGGGAGGTATCTTTTCTACATGTCTGGTACAAAGCCTTGGTAGAAAGAAAAGAAACGCTTATCCACCAGCTGACAAAGGCGTTGGCATAGCTACATAGGTCCCATTCTACTGTAGTACCCATTGCAGCTCCACTGACCTGGTGAAAAAAGTTATCAGAACAGAAGGCATTGAGAGTAAGAACCAGTGCTGCCAGTCTGATGGGAGAATCTTGGAATGGATGTCTGTTGAATGCCCGTCTGAGGACAATGAGACCCTTCATCGTGAGGAATGAGTGTGTGCAGGGAGGTGATGTCAATGGTAAAGACAAAGCAGTAAGCACAGGGAAACCTGAAGCCATCAAAGAACTGGAGAGCATGGCTGGTATCTTTTAAGCATGAAGGGGGACACACACTGTCAACCAGTGGTCTCATAAGACAGTCAAGGAAGGAAGCTTAGTTAATAGTGGTGCATGCAGAAGCAATAGGGTGTCCGGGACTTTGGATTTTGGGGAGAAGGGTAAATTGGGATATCTGCGGGTTTTCAACAATGAGGCGACTGGCATTGGGCGGCAGTGCCTTCCTGCTGATGAGAAGAGTTGGGGGTTGGGGGGGTCTCTGATCACCACTTCACGCCCCACCATCTTTTGAATCCCAGTTTTTCCTGCTGGACAGATGTGCTCTAGCACTTCCAGACTCCAGAAGGTGGAGAGAGTGGTCTTTGTGGAATTCTATCTTTTTTTTTTTTTTTGCCTAATTCTTTTGGGACGAGTTCCCACTTTGGTGAACTGATGCCTGGCTAATCAAGCCATAGACACACATGGCATTTGCCATACCCTGCCGTCTGAAGGTGGAGTGAGAGCGGGTCTGCGGAAAGCGTGTTCTGAGTTGTTCTTTTTATGTCCATAGGAAAATTACTGGGGGCTGTTTCTCCAGTGGCCGGTCTGTTACTTCAGTGCCGTCGTTCCACACTTGAATGCGATCCCGCGCTTATTTTCTTTTTGATCAGGGTGGGCCAAGTGCCAGACGTGGTGTGACTCTGAGATCCTGGTGATAAATCAGGCGCTTTCAGAACTTGCTTAAACATATTTGACATTAATAAAAAAAAAAAAAAATAAAATCTGTTGAGCCGCATGTGTGGTGCCAGTATCTGTTGCCGTGGGAGACGCTTCACACTTTTGTCATTTGGTGTTCAGAAGTGAAACGCTTTGGGGGGGGGGGGGGGACTCAGAGGAAAGGAAGCAAGCAGCTCTGATTAAAGGTGGCAGACGTTTCTTGACACATTTTAACAAGATGAATGTTTATGAGGAACCGTACGCCCAGGAACAAGTCGGAGTGCTGCTGTGCTGCTGCTGCTGTGATTTGGTCTGTTAAATCTGAAGTCGTTGGGGTGATGGTGAAGGTGAAGGCATATTTTTTTTAAGCTGGGCAGAGCTCTCTGTGCCCTAAAATGGCATCCACGTCCTTCCTGTTTGCGAAGATCTTCGTGTGATTTTTGCAAGAAATGACACTGATTGTTACTCTTTATCTGGACTCTAATTTTTTTTTTTTGTCAGTCGTACACAAGCACTAAATATTTACATTTTTTGATGGGTTTATCACGCCAGCCAGGTTCAACACTTCCTAGATTTACTGCTCCTTTTGGAACGCACGACGCCGCTTTGCCTGCGGTGCCTGCCAAGCAACAACAACAACAACATTTATTTCTATAGCACATTTTCATACAAACTATGTAGCTCAAAGTGCTTTACATGATGAAGAAAGGGAAAAAAGACAAAATAAATAAGAATTAAAATTAGGGAACACTAATTAACATAGAATAAAAGTAAGGTCTGATGGGCGGGAAGGACAGAAAAAAAAAAACGGCTGGAGAAAAAAATAAAATCTTCAGGGGTTCAGAGACCACCCAGCCCCCTCTAGGTATTCTACCTGCGTGCCGTAATCAAAGCTAAAGGCGGTCCAACGAAATATTAAGAGTGTGTGACCTCTTTTTTTGGTGGCGACTTTTTTTTTGGCCAGGCAGTGTATATATATAATAATACATATATATACATACACATTGCATTCATAGTCTGAGTCCCGACCTGAATTGTGTGGGTGGTTCTGAAGAGGGCACCGTGGCAGATGTTTGCTGAATGGCAGACCAACCACAAGCCTTACCGGGTAGGTAACCACCTACACAATTACAAATGCAATGAATGTAATTACTCCAGACCTACAAGCTGTCAAATAAACGAACCACATGCCGTGGGGCAGCGTAAAGGGGCTTCGTCTCTGACGCTGACATCCGAGGTTCGATCCCTGAGAGGGGAGCAGTAGTGTGTGTACGCCTGATGAGCCCAAATGAGGGCGAAACACGTGTCGTGTACTCTTTGCATTATTTGACAGTAAACTATTCAATATATATATACTAGCCGTCCCCCACAGCTCTACCCGTGTAGTAGTGAAACAGGACAAACTTTAAAAATTAAAAAACAAACTGGTTTCGCTAGCTAAGTGGAGGCACAGTACACTCACTCCAAAACGCAGAGGTAGACCAACTCGAACGGAGGGTGGCACATGAGTGAGTAGGGCCTGCCCGGCTCCTTACTCCTGACGTCATGTTTCCCCCTTCCCTCGGCCCGCAGCCTCTCTCTCGGATTAGCGCAAATATATCGCTCCTGCAAGCGAACTGTAATTCTTAGTGTGATGAGTCAAGTAGCAAAATCAACCAGGGTGTTCAAGCAAATTATAGAAAAAAACCCGATCTAAATCCGTTAAGTAGTTCATTAGTCTAAACAGAGGTAGGATGCACCCCGAGACTGGCGGGTGAGTGAGCAGGGCCCCGTCCCTCGGCCCGCTGCATCTTTCTTGGATTCGTGTGAATAAATCGGTACCATACGTGACCTATGATTCTTAGCGCGATGAGGTAAGTCGCAAATCAACTGGAATGTTCAAGCAAATTCTAGAAAAAAATCCAATCTAATTAAGTAGTTCTCTCATGAAAAGCAGACAGACCGACTGACAGATGATTGGATTTTATAAATTTATATTTAGCTGTGTAAGGCAGCACGGGATCCTAGAAACTATTGGTATTGTCAGAAAAAAAATTGATAGAGATGTCAGGTAATTAAAAGGAACTTCTCTGGGCATCTCTCTCCTAGGAGGTTACGTCTTGCTGACGTGCTCGCATCGCTTTTGCATTAGCGGTGAGAGGAAATGTAAAAGGGATACCATATTTTTGCTGACGTGCTCGCCTCGCTTGTGTATCCTCGAAGGTGGAGCCCTTAGCCCGACTCCACCTTTCACTTCCGGGCCGGAGACACAGACAGACACGCATTTCCACGCATAGACGTTTATATATAAGATCACATGAAACCTTCCATTTCTTTGTTTTGTATTGTGCCTTTTACATCTGCTTGTTGTATCATGCTTTTCATGTCTGTCTACTCTGTGTATAATATAGTTCCTTTTATATCTGAAGCTATTACTGTATATAATATACTAGCTGTGTAAGCCTGTGCTGTAAAAAGCCTCCTAGAAACTATGGATTGTGGCACTTCAATCAGTTAGTCACATCGGCTAAGCAAGGTTCTCTTTCCTTGACAATTTCGTTTTGCTGACGTGCTCACCTCCCTTGTCTATCAGCGGCTAAGTGAGTTTTTCTCTCTCCTCGGAGGTTTCGTTTTACCGATGTGCTCGCCTCGCTTGTGTATTAGAAGCTAAGTGAGTTTCTTTTTTCTCAGCGCTTTCACTTTGGAGACAGAGTTGCTTTGTTTGAGCTTCATGCTGTAGCCTCGCACTTCTGGGCCAGACAGACAGACACGCATTTCCATGTGTAGACGTTTATTTATATATATATATATATATATATATATATATATATATATATATATATATATATATATATATATATATATAAGATTTCTTGTCTCCGTTACAGTATATGGTGTCTTATTTCTGTAAATTAGATAACCATAAAATACCCTATAGAAAATATTTTAAAGGCACTATATAATGAAAGAGACGAGACACTATATATATGGGTGGGTGGAAATATGAAAATATGAAAGATGCTGTATTATAGATATACAGTAGATGGACTTGAAAGGCACTGTATAGTTAATGCAGGGATGTATGAAAGGCACACTGTGATACAAATAAGACATTTAAGGTCTTTTATTTATGTTATATACTGCCTTTCATACCTCCCTGGATTATATAGTGCCTTTCATGTCGACTGTATATCTGTCAGTTTAAATATGAAAGATGCTGGGCAGCAAGTTGGCGCAGTGGTTGTGCTGCTGCTGCCTTGCCAGTAAGGAGATGAGGGTCCACGTCCCGGGGCCTCCCACAGTCCAAAGACATGCAGGTTAGCTGGACTGGTAACACTAAACTGGTCCCTTTTTGTGTGTGTGTGTGTTCATCCTATGATGGACTGCCGACCTGTCCACAGTTTTTATTCCTTGTGCCCTGTGCTTGCTGTGATTGACTCCAGAAACCTGCGACCCTACTCTGGGTTAAGCAGGCTTAGAAAGTGGCATAGCCGAATATGTTATGTGAGGTGCTGTTTCTACATACAGTGCCGTTCATTTATCTTTTTTGTGTAGTAGACAGAGCTGTCATGTTGTGTCTTTCATATTCCTGTCTGTCTGTATTTAATATTGTCATGTCTGTCTGTCTAACATGTAGGCAGTGAATGTGAAGCACCGTGTCGGGATTCTCTGAAGGGTGTCCTGCCTGTTTACTGTATTTACAATTAGAAGTTTCTTTTTGCAAGGAATTTTTTGGCTTTTAAAGACATTTAAATAAAATTAAACTCTTAATGGGCTTATTTTCCCCTTCAATATTTATCTCCCCCATTTCCTTTATTTCAGGGGTGTCAAACTCCAGGCCTGGAGGGCCACAGTGGCTACAGGTTTTCATTCTAACCCTTTTCCTAATCAGTGAGTAGTTTTCACTGCCAATGTGAACTTCTTTCCCTTTCATTTTAATAGCCCTGCTTTTAAGGATTCGGTCCTCTGAATTGCCCTAAGTTCTTGTCAATAAGCCGCGGCTTATCTAAGGAAAAAAGTTGTGAAAATGAAAAAATAGAATATCGGCTTATACATAAGTCCGGCTTATACATCCATCGCGGGGGTTGCGTTCCAGAGCCACCCGCGAAATAAGAATATCCGTGAAGTAGAAACCATATGTTTATATGGTTATTTTTATATTGTCATGCTTGGGTCACAGATTTGCGCAGAAACACAGGAGGTTGTAGAGAGACAGGAACGTTATTCAAACACTGCAAACAAACATTTGTCTCTTTTTCAAAAGTTTAAACTGTGCTCCATGACAAGACAGAGATGACAGTTCTGTCTCACAATTAAAAGAATGCAAACATATCTTCCTCTTCAAAGGAGTGAAGCAAACAAATCAATATGTCTGTTTGGCTTTTAAGTATGCGAAGCACCGCGGCACAAAGCTGTTGAAGGCGGCAGCTCACACCCCCTCCGTCAGGAGCAGACAAAGAGAGAGAGAGGGAGAGTTTGTTTTTCAGTCAAAAATCAATACGTGCCCTTCGAGCTTTTAAGTATGCGAAGCACTGTGCAGCATGTCTTTTCAGGAATCAGCTTTACAAAAGATAGCAACGTGAAGATAATCTTTCAGCATTTTTAGACGAGCGTCCGTATCGTCTAGGTGTGCAAACAGCCCCCCTGCTCAATCCCCATACGTCAGGATCACAGATAGTCAGCGCAAGAGAGAGAGAACAGTAAGCCGGGTAGCTTCTCAGCCATCTGCCAATAGCGTCCCTTGTATGAAATCAACTGGGCAAACCAACTGAGGAAGCATGTACCAGAAATTAAAAGACCCATTGTCCGCAGAAATCCGCGATATATATTTAAATATGCTTACATATAAAATCACAATTTTAAATGACCGCTACGCGCTCGTGTTGACTCGGCGACGCCCAGAGCAGAAAGAACGCGCTCCGGCCGCTCCAACCGCGCCATGCGGGGAGTGAGAGAGACGGCAATATCTCACACTCTCTCCCCCCTTAAAGAAATTAAATGGGCGCGAGTGAGACCACTGACCTCCCTCCCTTCTATTAGTTATAGGTTATAGTACGTTCGGCTTATCCATGAGTCCGGCTTATCTATGATACGATTTTATTTTAAAAATTCGTATGATTTTTGGTCTCCGGCTAATACATGAGTCCGGCTTATAGACAAGAACTTAGGGTGATTTGTTTCCTCATTAAATGACAGCCAAACAGAAATGAGATGTGAAACGAGCCAACAGATGACCAGTTTAAACTGGGGCTTCAAACTCCAACCAGTTTCTTAATGAGAAGCCAATGCTTGCTGTTAATTAAACCCGTTATTTAATTATTCACTCTGCCACAGCAGACATTTCCAAAACTGATGATTTTATGTTTTTTTTCCAAGAACACCATTTTGATGACCTGGGAGATCAGCCTTACTGAGACCTCCACCTTTCTCTATTTTCAGATTCTGTGTGATGGGCAGAGGTGAGCTGGTCATGTGGCACCTTGTTTCGTGTCTCATTATTGTTTGGCCGCTAATTAAGGAAAAAGAAACAACTAAGAGGCCTGAGTCAAGCTAATTGAAAGAAGTAATTAGCAGCAAAAACTGGTCACTAATTAAGAAGATGGTTAGAATGACAACCTGCAGCCACTGCGGCCCTCCAGGCCTGGAGTTTGACACCCTATGATGAGTTTTAGAAGGTCCTTTTTTTTTTTTTTTTTTTTTTTTAACACAAAACTTGTCCCACCAGAGGACGCATGTTGGGACCCAGATGTACTGTATACAGCATAACCTGATGGGCACACTGCTTGTTGGCGCCAGTGGCACGAGCGGTTAACGTGTGTTACTTATATGACTGTGTCTGTGTGTAAAGCCGAGGTTGTGAGTTCAAGCAGGTCACCTGTGCGCTGGTGCGGCTTCCTCTGTCTTCATGTGGGCAGTGTGGTGTAGTGGTTGAGGCATTGGACTTCAAAACCTGAGGTTGTGAGTTCAAATCCCGATGCTGACACCAGTGTGAACCCTGAGCAGGTCGCTTCACCTGCCTGTGCTTGAATTGGAAAACCAAAGACACGTATCATAAATGTAAGTCACCTTGGATAAAAGGCATCCACCAAATGAATAAATGTAAATGCTTGAGTGGTGCCCATGTAGCCCCTGTAGTGAGGGCTGTCCTTATTGTCAGGGTACCGCTTGGTGTTGTTTAAAACACTTAATGTGAATTTCAGGGATTTGGGTAAATGTGTTTTTTTGCTGGTCTTTTTCTTTATGGCACCATCCTCAACGAGCACACCAAATAAAGACGGTGATGCGGCCCTCCAGTTGTGCATCTCAGGACAGCAGGCCTGCATTCTGTCATCACCACGGTTATCTCTTTCCATAAAGCCCAGATGTTCTTGGTGTGACATCTGAGTGACATTCTTTCTCCTCCTCCTCCTCCTGTGTGCTTCACATTTATAGCGCCACGCATTCTCATTTCTACCCCCGCCGTATGGCTTGCCTTGTGTAACTTTTTGCTTCAGAACATGTTGTTTTTGTTTGCCGTCCCTTTTGTCTCATGCAGTTATGCACATGATTAGTCTGTTTTTGTAATTTGAACTCTGCCGCTCTGCTGCTGTATTATTTCTTTTTGTGTTTTAATTCATACACACTTAAGAGAAATGTTTTTGGTGCACTCAGCCCACCTCCAGTTCCCACCCAACAAGTCGTGCTCCTTCTGCTCTAGTCCTCACAGGTGGCACAGTGGCAGTGCTGCTGCTTTGCAGTAAGGAGACTGTGGAAGATTGTGGGTTCACTTCCTGGTTCCTCCCTGTGTGGATAGTGCTTTGAGTACTGAGAAAAATGCTATATAAATATAATGAATTATTATTATTTTTTTTTTGTTCTTTATTTCGCCTTATACAATTTCTTGTATTAGGAATTTGGTAGTTTTCGCATACCCCTTGGGGTCAGAGCGCAGGGTCAGCCATTGTACAGCGCCCCTGGAGCAATTACAGGTTAAGGGCCTTGCTCAAGGACCCAGCAGAGCAGTGGCCTATTTGGCAGTGACGGGGATTCGAACCGGCAACCTTCGGGATACCAGCGCAGATTCTTAGCCTCAGAGCCACCACTCCACCCATATTATCTATATATATATATAATTCACTAAGCCGCCAGCGAGCAAGACACACATGGAGCACGCAGGACGGAGCCACGCCCACCAACTCTAAGATAATTGGATACGACGACAACTCACAGAGCCACGCCCACCAACTCTAAGACCATTGGATACAACGACAACTCGCAGAGCCACGCCCGCCAACTCGGACACAGCAACTCACAAAACAGGGCGTCATTCGCGTTCGTCTCTGCTACACTCCACATGCACCTCTGAGCCACGTTGACTTTTCATTATTCTTTTCGGTTATGACGCACGACCGCGTCCACCATCGCAAACTGTTTTACACGCCATGGTCTTAGAGTTGGTGGGCGGATGTCTGTGAGTTGCTCTTTCAAGCGGGCACATGACCAGGCAGTGTGTATGCTTCGAGAACGAGGGTGGACGCGGCAGGACCATCTAAGAAGAAGCATGTTTGTCGCAGATGTGACTCACCGTACGCGGCATGTAAAACAGTTTGCAAGGGGTATCCCATGGTCTTACAGTTGGTGGGCGGGTCTCTGTGAGTTGCTCTTGCGAGCGGGCACATGACCAGGCAGTGTGTATGCTTCAAGTGCGAGGGTGGACGCGACAGGACCATCTAAGAAAAATCATGTTTGTCGCGGATGTGAATCGCTAAATGAGGGTGCGACGGCGGTCTTCCAGTTGTCAGTCACGGACAATTGTATGTTGCCCTCTCCAGAGTTCCATCTTTTCATACACCTACAGTTGTATCCTCAAACCCACCCCATTTGGACAACTGTGTCTTTCAGGAAGTGTTCACCCATCAATACATAATTATGCGGCGTATGCTACGCCGCGGGTTGGCTAGTTATTATTATTAGTTTATCTACATATAAGCTGAATGACATCAATTTTAGAAGGTAATTGCCATCAAATGCACTATATAATGTGTCTGAATGACCACGAGTGAATCCTGGTAGCACTGTGGGTCTAACGTGGCATCAGGCAGGCTGTGCCAAATGAGCTTGAAGGACAGACACACACCCATAAGGAGCCACGTGTATAATTGGTCAAAAGACCCTTAAATGTTCAGCACTGAACGTTGAAGACATTGGCTTTTTTATAATATACAATAGGGAAAGAAAATGCAAACACGGGGTCAAGTGTTATGTGCCACCCACCCCCACACTTCAGTGTACCCGCCCAATTTGAACTCAAAAGTAAAGAATATTTTACAAAACGTAAACGTTCAGCAATCGCCCTCTCAAAATCAGTAGCAGCAAATGTGGAGTTCCGGTTCCTCTTACGCCTGGTCCCTCAAATGACGGCCACTTCCTCTGGGTGCCCCGATTATATGTGGGAAGGGGAGGGGTTATCGGAGTGTGGTGGAAGTGGGGGGTCAGGCGTCATCTGTGCCAGGCCCTTCTGGACTGAGAGGAAGTTGGCCTCCTTTCTGTGTGGAGTGGTATTGCTCACCATGACGTGATCTAATGTCTTCACGCGTCACTGATTCCTTGTTTGTTTTCTGTCCCCAAAACAGCTGCTGATGGCATGTTGAGGCTCGCAGCTCGACACCGGTTGAGAGGGAGTTCAGCCTGAAGGTGGGAAGACCGCTTCTGAGCCGTTGCCTTTGAGCAAAATGGGCCAGTGTGTCACCAAGTGCAAAAACCCATCATCCTCCCTGGGAAGCAAAAGTGGTGACAAGGAGCCGAGCAGCAAGTCGCAGGGTAAAAAAGGGACCAGCCACAAGGAGGACTTGAGCCCCGCAGGCAAGAGCTCCGGAGACCTGGCCAACGGCACCAAGAAGCCAGACATGAGCCAGGATTTCGCCCAGCCTCTGGCCTCGCCCGGGGACAAGGCGATATCCAACGGCGAGGAGTTTTCTTTGCAGCGGATTGAAGAGCTATTCAAGTGCTACAAGGATGAGCAGGACGATGCCATCTTGGAGGAGGGCATGGAACGCTTCTGCAATGACCTCTGCGTCGATCCCGCTGAGTTCAGAGTGTTAGTGCTGGCCTGGAAGTTTCAGGCAGCCACCATGTGCAAGTTTACAAGGTAAGGAAGGGGAGGGGTTGCCTGGTTTATGGTTAGGCTTAGAACATGTCGAGATTGAAGAGGCCGTGCCGCTAGCTGGAAATGTTAAAGTGAAAATAACGGAAATGGCACAAGAATTTGACGAAAGGCGAGATTTATACGTTCTACACTAAAAGCAGTCTCGGTGCTTCATCGCAAATTCACTGCTACGCCATTAAATGAATCTTCAAGTTCAGTCTACTGCTAGTGTGAAGGACATGTTTGTTGGACCACCGAGGACTGAAAGAACACCAAGAAATATCAAAGGGTTAACACAAGCTCTAGACATTCAGCACTGCGTCTCTGAGTAGGACTTCACATTGCAAATGACACAATTCACCAAATTAGACATCAGAATGTAATCTTATCACTAAATGAAATGCAAGTAGGAATAATGGTACTACTGTTTACTCAGTTTTGTTGAATTGTTAAATAAAAACACCAGGATACGTTGAACTACAGTATTTGTGAACTCATTTAGAAAAATGGTGGTGCAGTGGCTGTGCTGCTGCTTTGTAGTAAGGAGACTGTGGAAGATTGTGGGTTCGCTTCCCGGTTCCTCCCTGGGTGGATAGCGCTTGGAGTACTGAGAAAAGCGCTATATAAATGTAATGAATTATTAATTATTATTATTAAAAAGGTGAAGCTCATTTGAAAACCGCTATATAAAAATGATGCTAATACAACAAGGCAAATACGCTGCATTAATTCATTATTTTGGAGTACTTTATTCCTTATCACATTGTCGGGCAACCGTTGCGCAGCGCGCCACGGAATTTTCTAGGGGCGCCACGAAAACTTTTGTAAAATATTTAAAATTGCTAGTGTGTTTGAACTTTTGGTTGATTAAAAAGATAATGTTTAAAAAAAAAATATTTTATGTTGGAAAAAATTTAAATAAAAAAAATTTTTTTTTTTTTAATTTTATGTTGGCTCTCCCTTAAAGAGAGGGTGAGAAGCTCAGTCATCCGGGAGGGGCTCAGAGTAGAGCCGCTGCTCCTCCGCATCGAGAGGAGTCAGATGAGGTGGCTCGGGCATCTGATCAGGATGCCTCCTGGACGCCTCCCTGGTGAGGTGTTCCGGGCACGTCTAACCGGGAGGAGGCCCCGTCGGAAGACCCAGGACACGCTGGAGGGACTATGTCTCCCGGCTGGCCTGGGAACGCCTCGGGATTCTCCCGGAAGAGCTAGAAGAAGTGGCCAGGGAGAGGGAAGTCTGGGTATCTCTGCTCAAGCTGCTGCCCCTGGGACCCGACCTCGGATAAGTGGAAGAGGATGGATGGATGGAAAAACAGATAATGGTTAATCAGATTGTCGAATAAACTAATGTATTTATTTTGAATGCAAGTTAAAATTTTCGCTGTTCACCATTCATCATAATATCAACACCAGCGGTGTCAAAAACACATCTTGTGAGACTTAAAAAGTCTCGTTGTTAGAAGATCTCGCTCACTGTACGGATAGGAGAAGGCAGAGCAAATATAGAACGAGAAAATACAAACGCTACATTTCGGCTCTTGCCGACGAGAGAGTATCGCTGTAGCTACAGCTCTCGCCACTTAATCGTCTGAGTATTACTATGGAAAAATCAACCTTATTTTCGCTCTGACACCGCTGATCAACACAGTAAACTCAGTTTATCCTTTGATTCCTTTATTAATAAAATGTCTTTCAAACTTGTAAAATTAACTGTTTTTATTGGCGATTGTCCATAGATTGTGTCGTCACAACTTTATTTATGAGCAGTCCCTCAGGTGCGCCGCGAAACAAAATTTTTGGACTTAGTGCGCCGCAACTCGAAAAAGGTTGCCTTTCACTGCCTTATCAAGAGTCAAGTGACTAAGTTAAGTGATCACTCATACTATCCTTTCAAAAAATTGTCATTTCCTGATGCCGCACCCCACCTTGACTGAAGCGTAAATTAAACTACCGGTCAAAACTTTTACAACACCTTAAAGTTTTAATGGAAATACATGCAGTTTTATGTCTTAATGTTTCATGAAATCAAAACATAGAACAAATAAACAATGGCAAATAAAAAAAAAAATACAGTATATACTCACTTTTAAGTTCTCCCACGGACTTGATTTTACCGTATAATTTCCAGTATTTTATAATGTTGGTCGTATAAGTCGAATGCAGAAAACTCACGCTATTGGTGTAAGAGATTCCGATATGCTAATGGCCGCCCACCTGAGAGAGTAACCACGGAGCACATGGCCTTTTTTTTCTATGTGGGTGCGGCAATGCGCTGTATCAGCGTGTGTGCCCCTAACCTCCCTCTCTCTCTATTGTGCCTACATGACCACACGGTAATACCAGAACTATTCTGAAGCGACGTTTGCACTGTTTTCATGCACCTGTATCGTAAGAGCATCCCTTATCTACGATCAGAAAAAAATATAAAGCTTGTTTTAAATTAAAAGTCGTTGAAGTGGCGAAAGAAATTGATAACTGCGCTGCTGCAACAAACTTTGCTGTGTCTGAGGAACTGGTGGGAGTTTGGAGGAAGCAAGAAGATGGGGAAAAAAATTAGTGTCGTATTTTTGAGCGGGCGTATAAGTCGGGGTCTGATTTTATGATCGATTTTTCAGGTGTCAAGACCCAGCTTATACACGAATGTATACGGGAAGTCAAGGAGTCATTAAGTGTACAAATTTTTGATTCATCAAATTAGCCCCCTTCTGTTGATCTAACAGCCAAACTGTTTGTTTGATTCAGAATGCCAGTCACCAACTCTGCTGCCTCCAGCAAAAGAAACCCCAGACCATCACACTTCCTCCTCCATGTGTGACAGTTGGCGACACACACTGAGGAACCATCCTGTCACCAACTCAATGACGTACAAACACCCTGCATGATGAACTGAAGATTTCAAATTTGGATTCATTGGTCTGTAAGACTTTCTCTCAGTCTGCTGTAGTCCACAGTTGCTATTTGAAGGCCCTGTTTAAGGATTGGCTTTCTTCCTGCCACTCGCCCGGTCAGACCTGCAGCACAAACTCTCCTCTTCACAGTCCAAATTGACGCTCGCTTTTGTCAACCTGCACTGTTAAGCTGTGCTTGAAGCTGTTGTGCTGTGATCTCACAAGCAGGTGACCCCAGGAAACTTGTCATCTGATTGGCTGGTGACTTTGGCTCTGCCAGATCTCTTCCTATCAGAGTTTCTTCAAGTTTCCAATTGCCTTTGAATTGTGTAGGACACCACTCTACTCACTGACGACACACTTGATTTTGTTTTGTAATTTCTCTAAATGAAAGGCCTACACGACTAAGGGTGGTAATGCTCTGTCTCATTTCATTTGTTAATTGCCATATATTGTCCCAAGTAGGACTTCAGAGGGTGTAGTGACAGTCTGTTCCAACTCTGCTTTAAGACACATGGAGGGTTATTAAGTAATCAACAGAAGTTAGGACACCTGTGCAAATTGTTTGCTTCCGCTTGCAAGGCTTCATTTATGTGAATTGATGCAGAACATCTATTAGTTGTTCCTTGAAGAAGGCCCGTTTGTAATATTCTGAAGTTTCCTTTTTTCTAGTTTCTGCTAATCTAAACTTTAAATTTAAACTTCTGGAAGTCTACTGCTTACCTTTTCACCATTTTAGGCCATGCACTGCATTTCAACTGATGACATTTGAAGAAAAACTGAGGTGTTCTAAAACTTTTGATCGGCAGTGTATTTTATTATATGATGGCTGTTGTTATTTGTCAATTTGTGGCTTCGATGCCAGTCTCTTATATATATTTCTCTTCTGGTTCGTCCTGCTTCCACTTCAAAACCGGTCCCACCCACACGCAGCAGACACGGCATTTCTCGATTCCTATTCGTCATCTTCCATGTCATTCACTATACTGGCTTTCTGAGCATAATACATCCAACAAGTACTCGAGGTGCTGCCACAACGGTAAAGTAGCTTTACCAGCTTTGCGGGAGCCACCTGTGTCTTTACAACAGCTTCTTACACAGCAAACATCAGAAGCTAAAAATTAACACACATTCGAGAATACAACTCTAGCTTTGCTTCCATGGGTGCATAGATAACTCAACCTCCAGGCCACGGACCATACTGTTTTAAAATACATGGGCAAATTTATCACCAAATCTCTCCACTATACGCTAACACTTCTACCTCTCCAGGATATGGACAGTTGTATGTTTTTGACACAGCGCAAGCTACTAAAGTGCCCTTACAAAATAAAGCAAACTCTGCATGCAGCGAAAATGTACTTCTCCAGCTAGATTCCATGCTTAGAACCATCAACCCCGCTCAGTCCAATCCCACAGCATCTGTACGAATGGTTTTCAAGGAAAACCCTGGGCAGAATTTACGACGATACAATGCCCCGACATTGCAGCAATTTTCGTCGGAGAAAATGGCGAACCGCCTGCCGAAAGGGACATTTGTATCTATCCCATACGCAACTCCTGTAAACAGATTTCCACGCTCAATATGAATTGCGATCCTATGGTTTACCCACTTTTATTCCCTTACGGAGACATTGGCTGGCACAAAGATTTATAACATGTTCCCGATGAAAGAACCGCCAAGCGAATAAGGCTTACTCAATGCCAATTTTACGCATACAGATTAGCTATGAGGAATACATTTAGTATTTTGCAGTCCAGTGGCAAACTATTCCAACAGTACGTCGTAGATGCGTATGTTAAAACAGAGGGCACGCGTCTCAACTATCTCAGATTATGTCAACAAGATCTGCGCGTGGAACAATACAATGTTTGAATACAGACGCACTGCAAGCAAACTCTGAAAATAACAACGTACGTGTAGGCAAAATGATCATATTACCGTCCACATTTCCAGGAAGTCCAAGATACATGCAACAAAACTATCAGGATGCCATGGCCATAGTATGTAAATTCGGAAAGCCTGATTTATTTATCACTTTCACATGTAATCCTACTTGGCCGGAAATTCTACATGCACACTGTGTCTTTCAAGAAGTATTTATTTCTTCTTGATTTCTGAATTCCTTTCTCACTGTTTTCCGTTCCTATTCTTACACCGACGTATGCTATGGTGTGCGTTTCTAGTATGATGTTAATCCTTGTGGAAAGCAGCCCGGACGCAGACAGGCGGACAGCGATGGTTCATCACCCAACACACGTTTATTTACAAACTCCATATTTACAAGTGCACACAACCCCTAAACTCCCCCAAAGTCCAGGCCCTCTCACAATGCAGTCCCTCTCTTTGCCTCCTCCAAGACTCTGTCCAATTCCACCCGACTCCAGCCATCGAATGGAGAGAGGCGGCCCCTTTTATCCCCACCCGGATGTGCTCCAGGTGCCTCCTGTTTAGCATCTGCCGGCACTCCTCAGTGTGGCGGAAGTACTGGCTGCGCACCCAGAAGCACTCCGGGTGTTCCTGGTCTTCTTCCCCCCAGCACTTCCGGGTGTGGCGGAAGTGCTGAGGGCCAGGGCTTCTCAGCCATCGGGGTGACCACGGGCCCCCATAGGGTTGAGCTTTCCGAGCTCAGTTCCCGTGGTCCCCAAAGCCACCAGTGTGGTCACCCATCGCAGTCTGGAGGAGGCGTAATCCCTCCTCCGGTCCTTCCGGGCATCCCGGCTGGGTTCCACCCCCAGCCGCCTGTGACATCCTCTTCTCAGGTTCCAGTATGGGACCAGTTTTCGTATTTGGGTCCTCACGATTAAAAAGTTTAAGAGCATCTGGTCTAAGGGGTTGATCACATATCCAAACCGGTTATTTCACTAATTAAATTTTAATAATTTTTAAATGTTATTTTCACTTTGATATGCAGAGGGTTATAAAGTGTACATAGAGCTGAAAGTAATTATTTAATTTATCATTTAAAGGGCTTAATGTGACAAAAGGTAGGGATTTTAACTTTTTTGGTGTGATGTGTTTCTGTAGGCACTGGATCTTCAGTCAAACCCCCCAGAAACAAACACACCCACACTTCCCCATCTTTTGAGAACGACAGCATCACAAACCCCATCCCAAAAGAGCCGGAAAGTCATCTTGATCTCCCCTTCCTTCATTTTTTTTGCCTTCCTCTTTAAATAAATTATTCGCACAGAAGACTAGCTGACAGCAGGAGTCAGAACGATATTCTCAGAGGGGATTTTATCAGGCATGAATCTTTTAAAAATGGCAAATAACAGCGCACCAAAGGTACACGTCACGTGAGTGGAGCCGCGAGACTGAGTGCTTCTAATGTAAGAGGTGCTTGGGATTTCGCTCTTTTGTGTCGAGAAGTCCACTCCCTTGCCAATGGAAGAGGGGTTGGCTTCCCCCAATTCCCGTCTGTAGCATAACCCTCTAATAATAAACCCTAAAAAAAAATAGTACCCCATAAAAACCCTGGTCTCTGATTTATATATTTTAAGGCTGAATTGTCCACTTGGTTGAACAGACTGCCCCAGTCTCTTGAGTGAAAACCTCCACGGCTCACCGTCACTGATCCAGAGGTCATGCCAGAGTCTTTAGTGATCTGTGCAATTAGACAGGCTTAACCGCTTAAGGAGAACCAAAAACGAGTATCGTCTTCACAACGCGGGCCTCGCATTGCTCTTTGATGAGATTTCCAAGTGTCTGACCCTGGCGTCCCTTTCATTATGAGAGTGATTGTCAGATGATTAGAAAATTAACTAAAAAGAGAATTAGGAAGGCGGTGGTGGCAGCTGTGCAGGGTGACTAAAAGGCTCGTGTTCCTCAATAAGAGGTGTCAAGTTTCGCTCTTAAACTCTTTTGGGGGGTTTGAGGTGGAGCGCCTGAATGTGATGGTGTGCAGCCTTCGTGTATAAAGAAAAAAGAAAATCATAATCTTTATATGTGCATGTGCACACTGTACATAGAGCCCTGGTGTACTCGAGTGTGTGTGTATCTGCCTGTCTAGAACACAGAATGTTTATTAGTGAGTGGCATTGATTGCTGACCGGGTAGAATGGAGGTTTCTTTCCCTTCTTTAGGGAGATGGCACTGATACATTTTTAAAAAATAGATGCAATAAATAATTAAATAAGTCAAAGAAGGGCTTTTTACAAAACAACACAAGTTTTAAACTGAATTACAGTTAAAGGCCTACCCAATAAAGAGGCCATACGTAGAACGTTTAAGCCAATTTCGATGCGTCTGCATGGCATCAAATCTCAATCCAGACGCCTCACGTGTAGCCCCCCCCCCCCCCCCCCCCCCCCCCACCCCCCCCCCCCCCCCCCCCCCCCCCCCCGCTATTGGTCTATTGGTGGAACAAGCCGCCCACCTCCATTCCGAATACTTTTTTCCCCTGGCGTGTTTAAGAAGTCTGGTGTAGATTTGCGTGTTGGGTGAATTTCTGCCTAACTGAGATTAGCTGTTAGAGTTGTGAGTCGCTTGTATTCTGCTCAGAGCTCATCGCTTGTGATGTTCCTTTTTGTACCCTTGTCATGTCACGCTTGTTACGGTCTGCTGTGGACTTGATTATGTTGACCTGGTCTGCAAGTCACTTTTGGATAAAAGCGTCCGCTCAGCAAATTTAATGTAAATTGTCATATTTACAAAGGGCCTGTCCCCATAAAGGGCATACAGATTTTAAATTCAGTCACATGTTCTGACGTCCTCTAAATAAACTCTGCTTTGTGTTATAGTAAAGTATTTAAAGAGGGTGAGAATTATAGGAATGCAGTTGCTTTGAGGCGAGTTGGGGAGAATCACATTGTTGCCTAAAGGCAGTGCCAGATTTACGTCTCGAAACAAGTTTTACATGGAAGGCATGTCACACTTACAGGTGCAACTCAATAAATTAGAATATCATCGAAAAGTGTATTTCAGTAATTAATTTCAAAAAGTGAAACTCCTATATTATATAGATTCATAACACACAGAGTGATATATTTCAAGCGTTTATTTCTTTTCATTTTGCCAATTATGGCCTTACAGGTAATGAAAACTCAAAATTCAGTATCTCAGGAAATTGGAATATTACTAAAGACCAATAAAAAAATTATTTTTAATACAGAAATGTTGGCCTACTGAAAAGTATGTCCAAGTACGCACTCAATACTTGGTCTGGGCTCCTTTTGCATGATGCGGCGTGGCATGGAGGCGATCAGCCTGTTTCACTGCTGAGGTGTTATGGAAACCCAGGATGCTTTGATCGCGGCTTTCAGCTCGTCTGCATTGTTGGTTCTGATGTCTCTCATCTTCCTCTTGATAGATTCTCTATGGGGTTTAGGTCAGGCGGGTTTGCTGGCCGATCAAGCACAGTGATACCGTGGTCATTAAACCAGGTATTGGTACTTTTGACAGTGTGCGCAGGTGCCAAGTCCTGCTGGAAAATGAAATCTTGCATCTCCTTAAAGCTTGTCGGCAGAGGGAAGTGTGAAGTGCTCCGAAATTTCGTGGTAGATGGCTACACTGACTTGAGAAAACACAGAGGACCAACATCAGCAGGTGAAGTGGCTCCCTAAATCATCACTGACTGTGGAAATTTCACACTGGACCGCAAGCAACTTGGACTCTGTGCCTCTCCGCTCTTCCTCCGGACTCTGGGACCTTGACTTCTAAATGAAATGCAAAACTGACTTTCATCTGAAAAGAGGACTTTGGACCACTGAGCTGTTAACAGTCCAGTCTGTTTTCTCCTTAGCCCAGGTAAGATGCTTCTGACCTTGTCTCTTGTTCAGGAGTGACTTGACACAAGGAATGCTGTGACAGTTGTAGCCCATGTCCCGGATACACACGTCTGTGTCTGGTGGCTCTTGAAGCACTGACTCCAACCGTAGTCCACAACAACATTTATTTATATAGCACATTTTCATACAAATAATATAGCTCAAAGTTGTTTGCATAATGAAGAAAAGAAAAATAAAAGACAAAGTAAGAATTAAAATAAGACAACGTTAATTAACATAGAATAAGAGTAAGGTCTGATGGCCAGGGAGGATAGAAAAAACAAAAAAAATGAAATCTGCAGGGGTTCCAGACCATGAGACCGCCCAGTCCCCTCTGGGCATTCTACCTCACATAAATGAAAACAGTCCTCTTTGTATTTAGGGTTCTCACGGAAGGACTTGATGATGATGGTCATGCAGACTTCTGGCTTTTAATCCATCAATGTAGGAACATCATGATGCTTTGAGTAGATGGTGGTGGCGTAGGTCGCCACCACAAAAAAAACAGAAAAAGAAACAGAAGAGAGAGTAGGGGTTAGTACGGATTTTAGAGCCACCATGAATATTTATTATAATGAATTGAATATACAGAGTACAGTAATCCCTCGCTATATCGCGCTTTGACTTTCGCGGCTTCACTCTATCGCCGATTTTACATGTAAGCATATTTAAATATATATCACGGATTTTTCGCTGGTTCGTGGGTTTCAGTGGACAGTGGGTCTTTTAATTTCTGGTACATGCTTCCTCAGTTGGTTTGCCCAGTTGATTTCATACAAGGGACGCTATTGGCAGATGGCTGAGAAGCTACCCAGTCGGAGCACGTATTATGTATTAAATAAAACTCCTCAAATATATTGTGAGCACAGGGGCTGTTCGCACCCCTAGAGGATACAGCTGCTCCTCAAAAAATGCTGAAAGACTACCTTCACATTGCTCCCTTCCTTGCTGGGCTTACTTGTGGTTACTTTGTTGCGCGATATGCTTCCCGCACGGTGCTTCACATACTTAAAAGCTCAAACAGCCCTATTGATTTTTGATTGTTTGCTTTTCTCTCTCTCTCTCTCGCTCTGACATTCTCTGCTCCTGACGGAGGGGGTCTGTGTGCACCCCTAGAGGATACGGACGCTTGTCTAAAAAAATGCTGAAAGACTACCTTCACATTGCTCCCTTCCTTGCAGCTGCTTTGTCAAGCGACATGCGTCCCGCACGGTGCTTCACATACTTAAAAGCCCAAAAAGCACCTATTGATTTCTGTTTGTTTGCCTTTCTCTCTCTCTCTCTGACATTCTCTGCTCCTGACGTGCACTCCTTTAAAGAGGAAGATATGTTTGAATTCTTTTAATTGTGTGATGGAACTGTCATCTCTGTCTTGTCATGGAGCATAGTTTAAACTTTTGAAAAAGAAACAAATATTTGTTTGCAGTGTTTGAATAAAGTTCCTGTCTCTCTACAACCTCCTGTGTTTCTGTGCAAATCTGTGACCCAAGCGTGACAATATAAAAATAACCATATAAACATATGGTTTCTACTTCGCGGATTTTCACCTTTCGCGGGGGGTTCTGGAATGCAACCCTCGCAATCGAGGAGGGGTCACTGTATCAGGATTAAATTAAAGTGAAGTTATGAGAAGGGCATGTTAAAGTAATATGTGTTCAGCAGTTTTTTAAAGTGCTCCACTGTATCAGCCTGGCGAATTCCTATTGGCAGGCTATTCCAGATTTGAGGTGCATAACAGCAGAAGGCCGCCTGCCTCAGCACTTCTTTTAAGTTTAGCTCTCGGAATTCTAAGCAGACACTCATTTGAGGATCTGAGGTTACGATTTGGAATATAAGGGTGTCAGACATTCCGATATATAAGATGGAGCGAGATTATTTAAGGCTTTATAAACCACTAGTCATTTAGCTCTTTACAATAACGGGTGCTAGAACAGTAGTGCATAAACATTAGTAGGAACAGTCTATATTAAATGGCAAGGGACTTTGACCTCATTCTTTTTGTTGGTCGTATTTTTCTTTCTTTCAGCCTTTCTTTTGTTGATGTTTACTTGCTGAGCTGACCGTTCTTTGTGGGCCACCGCTGTGTATTGTGTGTTTTTAATTTTCTGTGACAGTAATACTGTCTTGTACGGCTCTATTCAATAAGGGCGCGTAGATAATTTAGTTCAAATGGCTCTGGAATATGTGAAGAGCAACAGGTGCAGAGCTTTATTTACACGCGCCTTTATTCGCTGCGCCCAATTGAGGTTGTCCTTTTGAGGCTCGCCTTTTTGTGCGCGCCCTTATTGAAGGATACTGTCTTGTACGTCCGCTGGCTTGTACGTCCGTAATATACCTTTAATTTTCTCTGGTGGTAATACAGGCGTGCGCGTCGGTAATATGCCTTTAATCTCCTCTGACAGTAATACTGGCTTGTATGTGGCTGTAATATGCGTCACTGTATTGTGTACCTTTAATTTCCTCTCGCAGTAATACTGGTTTGTATTTCCGTAAAACGCCTCTAACTTTCTCTGACAGTAATATCGCACATAGCATCGTGCCCCGCGCATGCGCACGTCACCAGAAGACACCCACACACGGACACCTGGACGCACATAGGGATTTTATATATATAGATAAGCAGTATTTTTAAAGTCAATTCTGAATGACACAGGTAACCAGTGTAGTGACATCAAAACTGGAGAAATGTGCTCGGATTTTCTTTTCCTAGTTAGGATTCTAGCAGCTGCATTCTGCACTAGTTGCAAACTAGTTTATGTCCCCCAAATTCTTGAATGGGCCTACTGGAGCAGACTGAGAGACCATCTAAAGGCTCGGGACCCCTTTGCAGGTGTTTTAGGTTAATTAGCTGAGTGGAGTTGTGACACCAGAGGTCTACAATATTTAACTTTCACAATATTCTAATTTTCTGAGATACTAAATTTTGAGTATTCATTAGCTATAAGCCATAATCGGCAAAATGAAAATAAACGCTTGAAATATTTCACTGCATGTGTAAGGAATCTGTATATTATGTGAGTTTCACTTTTTGAATTGAATTACTAAAATCACTTTTTGATGATATTCTAATTTATTGAGATGCACCAGTACAGTAAGTCCTTACTGTAAAGCCAGCGGCACTGACACTGCTCCACCGTGTCACTCTGTTTGTTTTCGTTAACACGGGCTAAATTGTAAAGTTTTTAGTTTTCTTGGGTTTACTGCACCTGAGTGGGTCACCACTTCCTGTTGATTATTCAACAAATCATCTCCACCCCAATGTACAGCAGGTCTCTACTAAAACAAAAGCACCACACGGTAAACCAGAGGAAGACGTCTTTGGACGGTGCGTCACTTCTAGATTAAAAACTCCCAAGTTGTCCAACGTAAAGGTCAGTTTTATGACATCAGCTTCAGTCCTCAGCAGA